>NC_077229.1:353080415-353380415 GCF_027887165.1 Monodelphis domestica | reverse complement strand
CTTACTAAAAGGATTAGTCTACTCAGGTGTGAATTCAGAATGGGCTGTCCTTTGGAAAACGTCTACTGTAATTGGTAGATGTAAGGACTTAGGGGAGGTGACATAGGAGAAATTGCCCTTTAAAAAGGAGCTCAGATAGGAGCTCAAGGGACTGATTCTGAAATATTCAGATTGAGGATTGAGCTGAGATGATGAAAGCAGCTGAGATGATGCTGGCCTGGTGTCACTAAAATCCTTGCTTGGGCAGATCTTGTGGTGAGTGATTTAGATATAAGGATTGACTGATCTTTTCTTTTAGGGCTTAGGCCTGGGTTGGCCAGGGCTGCCTGGGCCGGCCTATTCTTTTCTCATTTATTTCCTTTCCCTCTCTCTCTTTCTTTGATTCCTCATTGTATTATTAATTAAATTCTCTATAAAACCCAGTTGACTTGGGTGTATTCATAATTGGGAATATTTCCCTGGCGACCACCTTAAATATTTGATTTAAAACAAGACACTGGTGAAAACATATTTTCTGCGGTCATACTCACCCACTCTTATATCTACTACAATTTAAGTCTTCTACTATTTTACTCACTACAGTTTAAAACCTCAACCATTTTAACTCTTACAGTTTATGGCACCCACTCTTTTAAAAGCCACAGTGGCCCTTTAAAGACTGTGTTGGAGTCCTTAGTCCAAAGGCAAAATAATTCCTGGTGCTCTAAGTACAATAATACATTACCAGAAAATTCTGAATAAGTAGTTTCCAGAATTCCCAGGCAACAAGCAAAAAAAGACTGAGAAAAATGAGCAATAAGCAAAAGAAAGATATAACAAAAATATTTCTATGGAGATAAAGAAGAAAACACAGAGTCAGTAAGGGATGGTAAGATACAAGCAAGAATATGCAAAATTTCAAAGTAAAATGATAATTCTTCTCATTCTCTGGAAGAGCTCAAGAAGGAATTCAAAAATCAAATAAGAGATATAAGAAAAATGGGAAAGATAAATGAAAATAATACAAAAATAAAATAACAGCTTAAAAAAGTAAATTTGTCAACTGAAAAAAAAAGACTCAGAAAAACCAATGAAGAGAAGAGTTCCATGAAAAGTAGAATGAACCAAATGGAAAAAGAGGATCAATAGATCATGAAGAAAATTCATTCTTTAAAAACTGAAAGTCAGGGTGAAAGCAACTATTGACTTCTTAAGACATCAAAAAACAATAAAATCAAATCAAAATAATGAAAAAAAATACATGAAAAATCTCACTAAAAAAAAAAACCTGGAAAATAGATCCAGGAGATCATATTTTAGAATTATAAAACTACCTCAAAGTTATGATCAAGAAAAAAGCTTGGGCATCTTAATAAAATAATTTATCAAACAAAACTATCCAGATATCTTTGAAAAATAAAATCAAATTAAAATTGAAATAATTAACCGATCAATTCCAGAAAGTAGTCCTCAAGTGAAAATTTCCAGGAATGTAATGGATAGATTCAAAAGCCACCAAACCAAGGAGAAAATACTGCAAACAGCCAGAAAGAAACAATTGAAACACAATGGAGCTACAATCAGGATCACACAGGATTGAGTGGCTCCTACACTAAAGGATTAGAAAGTATGAAATATGATATTCACGAAGGCAAAAGATCTAGGTTTAGTACTGAGAGTCACCTATCCAGCAAAACTGAGTATATTATTTCAGGGGAAAATGGGCTTTCAATAAAATAGAAAATTTCCAAGCATTACTGAGGAATAAGTCAGATATAAACAGCAACAACAAAAAATAGAGTTCAAATAAGAGCCCCAAGAGAAGAAAAAATGTAAATAAGAAAAAAAATGAAGGGACTCATCAAGGTCAAAATAATTATATGTCCACATGTAATGAGGACATCTAGAATTCTTAAAATTTACTCTTGGTAGTAAAGAAGATAGAAGTATTATACTTAGAAAGAGGGTAGAAGAGAAAGCTGACTTTACAATGTATATGATGATATGTGATAATATGTGGTGTATACAAATGTGATGATATTAAATGAAAGGTATGCTTAAATATGATATTTTTAAAAATCAGGGGATGAAAGTGAAGACTATACTGAGAGAAAAGGGAAAGAAGAGATAGACTAAAGAGGCATGTAAAATCATTATAGAGAGGAGAAAATAAGTGATGATAATAGTCAATGCTTAAACTTTACTCTTTTCAGAACTGGCTCAGAGAAGGAAAAATATATACTCATTGGAAAATAAAATTCTCTCTTTTCTTTTCAGTTTTATTTAGTCAATTTAGAACATTATTCCATGGTTACAAGAATCATATTCTTTCCCTCCCTCCCCCCTCACTTCTTCCTATATTCGATGATCAATTCCACTGTGTATTACACCTGTCCTTGATCACAATCTATTTCCATGTTGTTGATGTTGGCACTAGGATGATCATTTAGAATTTACATCCCCAATCATATACCCCTCGACCCATGTAATCAAGCTGTTTTGTTCTTCAGTGTTCTTGCTCCCACAGGTTTTGCTGTGGATGTAGATAGTGTTCTTCCTAATAGATCCCTCCAACTTGTTCAGGATTACTGCAATGAAACTAATGGAAAAGTCCATTATATTCTATTGTACCACAGTATATCAGTCTCTGTGTATGATGTTCTCCTGGTTCTGCTCCTGTAACTCTGCATCAATTCCTGGAGATCATTCCACTTCACATGGAATTCCACCAGTATATTATTCCATTGAGCACAATAGTATTCCATCATCAACATATACTACAGTTCAGTCATTCCCCAATTGAAGGGCATCCCCTCATTTTTCTTTTTTTTTTTTTGCCACCACAAAGAGCGCAGTTATGAATATTCTTGTACAGGTCTTTTCCCTTAGTATCTCTTTGGGGTATAAACCCAGCAGTGCTATGGCTGGATCAAAAGGCAGACAGCCTTTTAGCACACTTTGGGCATAGTTTTACATTGCCCTCCGGAATGGTTGGATAAATTCACAACTCCAACAGCAGTGCATTAATATCCCAACTTTGCCACAAAACCTCCAACACTCATAACTTTCCTTTGCTGTCATGTTAGTCAATCTGCTAGATGTGAGGTGATACCTCAGAGTTGTTTTGTTTTGCATCTCTCTGGCTTTTAATGAATTTGAGTAATTAGACCTTTGTCAGAGGTTTTTCTTATCAAGATTTTTTCCCAATTTGTTACTTCCCTTCTAATTTTGTTTGCATTGGTTTTGTTGGTACAAAAATATTTTAATTTAATATAATCAAAATTATTTATTTTACATTTTGTGATTTTTTCTAACTCTTGCTTGGTCTTAAAATCTTTCCTTTCCAAAAAATCTGACGTGTATACTGTTCTGTGCTCACCAAATTTACTTATAGTTTCCTTGTTTATTATGTTCAATTCACTAACCCATTCTGAGTTAATCTTGGTGTAGGGTGTGAGATGTTGATCCAAACCTAATCTCTCCCATATCGTCTTAGAATTTTCCCAGCAGTTTTTATCACATAGTGGATTTTGGTCCCCAAAACTGGGATCCTTGGGCTTATCATAGACTGTCTTACTGAGGTCACTTACCCCAAGTCTATTCCACTGATCCTCTTTTCTGTCTCTTAGCCAGTACCAAATGGTTTGATGACCACTGCTTTATAGTGTAGTTTGAGATCTGGGTCTTCAAGGCCACCTTCCTTCGTATTTTTTTTTCATCATTTCCCTGGATATTCTTGATCTTTTGTTCATCGAAATGAACTTCTTTATGGTTTTTCTAATTCAGTAAAAAAAGTTTTTTGGTAGTTCGATGGGAATGACACTAAAAACATAAATAAGTTTGGGTAGGATGGTCATTTTTATTATGTTAGCTCATTTTACCCATGAGCATTAAATGTTTTTCCAATTGTTTAGACCTAGTTTTAATTGTGTAGAAAGTGTTTTATAGTTGTGTTCATATAGTTCCTGTTTTTGTCTCAGCAGATAGATTCCTAACTATTTTATATTGTCTAGGGTCATTTTAAATGGAATTTCTCTTTCTAATTATTGTTGTTGAGATATGTTTGAGATATATAGAAATACTGATGACTTATGTGGGTTTATTTTGTATCCTGCAACTTTGCTAAAGTTGT
Source organism: Monodelphis domestica (assembly GCF_027887165.1). Classification (NCBI taxonomy): domain Eukaryota; kingdom Metazoa; phylum Chordata; class Mammalia; order Didelphimorphia; family Didelphidae; genus Monodelphis; species Monodelphis domestica. The sequence continues at coordinate 353,376,304 of NC_077229.1, read as the reverse complement.
TGATTACTTCCACTAGTGTTTTACTTAATTCTATATGATTCTTTAAGTAGACTATCACATCATCTGCAAAGAGTGATAGCTTGGACTCCTCATTGCCAATTTTAATACCTTCCATTTCTGTTTCTTCTATAATTGCTACTGCTAATGTTTCTAGAACAATGTTTAAATAATAGAGGTGATAATGGGCATCTTTGTTTCACTCCTGATGTTCTTAGGAAGACTTCTAGTTCATCCCCATTGCATATGATGTTGGCTGATGGTTTTAGATAAATGCTGTTTATCATTTTTAGGAAAGATCCTTCTATTCCTATGTTTTCTAGTGTTTTCAATATAAGTGAGTGTTGAATTTTGTCAAAGGCTGTTTCTGTATCTATTGAAATAACCGTCATTTTTGTCAGTTTGTTACTGTTACAGTTACTACATAATTACACAATTATCTAGATGGTTTTCCTAATATTGAACCATGCTTGCATTCCAGGTATAAATCCGGGTTATAATGAGAAACCCTTGTGATCACTTGATTCAGTCTTTTTGCTAGTATTTTATTTAAGAATTTTGCACCTTTGTTCATTAAGGAGTTTGGTCTGTAGTTTTCTTTGTCTGTTTTTGACCTGCCTGGCTTTGGAATCAGTACCATATTTGTGTCATGAAAATAATTTGGCAGAACTCCTTATTTGCTTATTCTGTCCAATAGTTTGTATAATATTGGAATTAGTTGTTCTTAGAATCTTTGATAGAATATATTTGTGAATCCATCTGCTCCTGGGGATTTTTTCTTAGGGAGTTCTTTGATGGCTTGATCAATTATTTTTTTTTCTGATATGGGATAATTTATGTATTATATTTCTTCCTCTGTTAATCTAGGCAATTTATATTTATATAAATAGTCAACCATATCATCTAGATTGCCATAGAATTGGGCAAAATGATTTCTAATGATTACCTTAATTTTCTTTTCATTGGAAGTGATGTCTCCTTTTCACCTAGGATACTGTTAATTTGGTTTACTTCTTTCCAATTTTTAATTAGATTGACCAGTACTTTGTCTATTTTATTTGTTTTTTTAAGTACCAGCTCCTAGTCTTATTCATTAAATGAATAATAGTTCTTTAACATTTTTAATTTCTCCTTTGATTTTTATTATCTTTAATTTAGCTTTAATTTGAGGATTTTTAATTTTTTTCACTTTCTAGGTTTTTTTAAATTTGCATGCCCTATTCATTGACCTATGCCCTCCTAATTTGTTAATATAGGAAATTAAGGATATCAATTTCCCTCTGAGTACTGCTTTGGTTGAATCCCACAGATTTTGAAAGGATGTCTCATCATTGTCATTTTCTTCAATGAAATTATTAATTGTTTCTGTGATTTTTAATTTTACTAACCAATTTGGGAGAATCATATTGCTTAATTTCCAATTAATTTTTGATGTGCCTCTCTATGTACTCTTACTAATTATTATTTTCATTGCATTCTGATCTGAGAAGATTGCATTTATTATTTCTGCTCTTTTGCACTTGTTTGCAATGCTTTTATGCCTTAGTATATAGTCAATTTTTGTGAATGTACCATGTGTTGATGAAAAGGTGTATTCCTTTCTGGCCCTATTTATTTTTCTCCACATATCTACTAACTCTAATTTTTCTAAAATTTCATTCATTTTTCTTACTTCTTTTTTATTTATTTTTTTGGTTTCATTTATCTAGTTCGGATAGAGGACGTTTCAGGTATCCCACTAGTTTAATTTTTCTAACTATTTTTTCCTTGACCATCACTAGTTTCCCCTTCAGATATTTGGATGCTATGACATTTGGTGCATATATGTTTAGTACTGATATTTCCTCATTGTCTATATTACCTATTTATCAGAATGTAATTACCTTCCCTATGTCTTTTGACTAGATATATTTTTACATCTGCTTTGTCAGATATCATGATTGAGACTCCTGCCTTCTTTTTTTCAGTTGATGCCCAATAGATTTGTTTCCATCCACTTACTTTTACCCCATGTGTGTCTATTTTTCTTAAGTTTGTTTCTTGTGGACAGCATATAGTAGGCTTTGTTTTCTAATACACTCTGCTATTTGCTTGCATTTTATGGGTGAGTTCATTCCACTCACATTCAGAGTTATGATTACCAACTGTGTATTTTCCAGCATTTTGATTTTTACTCCTAGGCCTTTCCTTTCTTATTTCACTATTTCCTTCTTTTCCAGTGTTTTGTTTTTAATCAGTTTCCATAATTCCCACCCTTATTTTACTTCCCTTTCTACCTCCCCTCCCTTCTTATACACTGTTTTTTTTCTTTAAAGTCTTTTTAAACTACCCCCATACCTTTGGCCTCCCTTGTATTTTTCTCCCCACCAGGCCTTTTTTTACCCTTATACCTCCCTATAGAGCTCAAATCAATTCTCTGCCTCAAAGTATTTGATTGTTCTTTCCTCTTTGAGTCAATCTCAATGCACATAAGAATTGAGTATTTCCTATCTCTAACCACTTTACCATTCCAGTGTATTAAATTCCCCCCACTATGTGGTTCTTTGTGACATATAAATTTACCAAATTTTTTTTCTTTTCCCATTTCTCTTAATATTAACCTATTTTTTAAACTCTAGTTGTATGTATATACATATATATTTATGCATACATATATCTATATACCTATTTATGTCTTGACATTTCATCCTATACAGTTTGTCACTGTTCCCTCTAAGTATAATTTTCTAGCTGCTCAGGTGTTAATAACAATTTTTAAGTGTTACCAATATCCTCATTTCTTGTACGGATATGTATCATTTTAACTTATTGGGTCCTTTTAAAAAGGGTTATTTTGTTGGATTTTTTTGTTTTGTTTTGTTTTTCTTTTTTCCTCTTTTCTTAATTACCTTTTGATGATTCTCTTGATTTTTGTTTTTGGGCATCAGATTTTCTGTTCAGGTCTTGTCTTTTCTTTAAGAATGCTTGGGAGTCTTCTATTTTGTTGAATGACTATACTTTCCCCTGTAAGAATATAGTCAGTTTTGCTGGGTACTTGATTCTGGGTTGTAGACCTAGTTTCCTTGCTTTCTGGAATTTCATATTCCATGCCGTTCAGTCCTTTAGTGTAGAGGCATCCAGATTATGTGTTATCCTCACTGTGGCTCCATGGTATCTCAATGACTTCTTCTTATCAGCTGTAATATTTTTCCTTGGTATGATAGTTCTTGAATTTGGCTATAACATTCCTGGGTGTTGACATTTGGGGATTAAGTACAGGAGGTGAAATATGAATTCCTTAATTCTCCACTTTCCCTTCTTGTTCTAGAATGTTGGGGAGTTTTCTTGCATAATTTACTATAGGATGATGTCCAGGATTTTTCTTTTGTTATGGTATTCCAGTAGGCCAGTAATTTTTAAGTTGTCTCTCCTATAATGATTTTCTAAATCTTCTGTTTTGTGAATATGGTATTTTATATTTGTCTCAATTTTTTCCCCTTTATTTTGTTTTATAGTTTCCTGCTGCTTTGTGAAGACATTTGTTTCTAATTGTTGTATTTTGGTTTTTAAAGACTGGATTTCTTCCCTGACTTTTTGGTCATCCTTCTCATTCTGGTATGATTTTCTTTGGAGGTCATCTTTCATCTTCTTTTCTTTATTTTTCATCTTCTTTGCATCATCTTTAATCTCCTTTGCCTTTTTAAGCTGACTAATTTTGGCTTTCAAGATACTATTTTCTCTTTGCAGATAACATCTTGATTTTATGTTCTTTTCCCAGTTGTCTTCAGGCTTTCTTAATTGTATTTTGAGTTCTTCCAAAGCCTATGTCAAATTCGCTGGAGTTTCTGTGTTTTTGATTGGTGTTCCTTGATCTTCCTCTGTTACATTTGCTCTTTGTTCATTGCCAGGATAGAAGCTGTTGATTGTAATTTCTTTTTCCTTTTTCTGTTGTTTGCTCATATTTTCCCCCTCCTTTTCCCCCATAATTGCCTGTAGTCTTGTTCCTCTCATTATGTGAACAATCTGTGGGTTTGGGCTTTTCTATCAGCCTTCACCTTGGAGCTTAGCAAGGCACTCAGAGCAGTCTGTGAGGAAGGGGTGTTAGAACTTGGGATTCCCTGCCCTCTGATAACTTGATAAGATTAAGCCTGGTGTAGTTGAACCTGCATAACTGTGTGTGCCCTGAGGCCAAAACATTGGGAAGGGGGGCGCAATATGGAGTGTCTCAGCTGTGAATGGGTTGCCTTCTTTGAGGTTCTCCTCCAGTTGCCTCCCAGTTGCCCATGTTCAAAGCCTTGAGCCTTGCACAGCTTTGCCCACAATGTACTCCCTCCTGAATAGTGCCCTTGCCTGCCCAGTGATTCCAGCCACTGCTGGAGGCTCAGAATTGTAGGTGGGTGAGGGGTCCTGGGACCTTCCTTGTTCCTTTACCTTAAACCGAAGTGTTCTCAAATTCAGGCTTTTGGGCTTCTAAGTTGAATCCATGAGGAATGTTCCTTAGCTCTGTCCTGTTGTTAGATTTGGTTTTCAGTCCCCTTTGAGCATTTGGTTTTTAATCAGTGAGCAGAGGTCTGAATTTTCACTGCCTCTATTCCACCATCTAACTCCACCTCCAGAATTCTCTCTTACCCTATGGAGAAGTAGAAGTGGAATAATACAAGGGAAAAGGAAGGTAATTGGGGGGGGGGGGAGGAGGGATGATATAAAGCAAAATACCAGTAAGGAGAAACAGAGTGAAAGGTAATAGAACAGTATCTAAAGGGGTAAAAAAGGATGCAGGGCAATTCACAGTTAGTTATCATAACTCTGAATGTGAATGGGACAAACTCAATGACAAAAAGTAAGTGGTTAGCAGAGAGGACTGAAACCAAAATATTAGCATATTTTGTTCATAAGAAATATATTTGATCCAGGGTAACACACACAGATTCAAAGTAAAATGTTGGAGTAGAATTTATTAGGAATCATCTAAAGGGGAAAAAAAGCAGCAGTAGCCATCATGATACCAGGCAAAGTTAAAGTTAAAATCAATCTAAATAAAAGAGATAAGGAAGGAAATTATATTTTGCTAAAGGGTACAATAAACAATGAAGTAATATCATTACTAAATATGTATGAACCAAATGGTAGAGAATCTATATCCCTAAAGGAGAAACTAAAGGGAGCTCAAGGAGGAAATACATGGTAGGACTATATTAATGGGCGGACCTAAACCTTCACCTTTAAGATCTAGATTAATTGAACCAAAAAATAAATAGTAAAGAAAAAAAGGAAGTAAAAGAAATGTTAGAAAAAATAGAGCTAATAGATGAATTGGTCTTGCAACTTAAAAAAAAAATTAGAAAGAGAACAAATTAGAAATCACCAGGCAAAAAGTAAGTTGGAAATCCTAAAACTTAATGGAGAAATTAATAAAATTAAAATAAAATAACAATTGAACTAATAAATAATGCCAGGAGCTAGTATTTAGAAAAAAACAAATAAAATATATAAAGTACTGGTAAATCTAATAAAAAGAATAAGTGGAATGAAAATTAAATCAACCACATGCAAATTAAAAAAGGGAAATATCACCTCTAATGAAGAAGAAATTAAGACAATTATTAAGAGCTACTTTGCCCTAACATATGGCAATGAATGTGATAATCTGGGTGAAATCTCCAAATATTTACAAAGAATATAAAATATCTAGATTAACCAAAGGGGAAATAGAATACTTAAATAATCCCACTTCAGAAAAAGAAATTGAACAAGCCATCAAGGAACTCCCCAATGAAAAAAAAAATAACCCAAGGCCTGATGGATTCACAAATGAATTCTATATCAAACACTGAAAGAAAAACTAATTCCAATATTATATAAAGTATGTGAAGAAATAAAAAATGAAAGAGTCATGCCAAATTCATTTTATGACACAAATTTTGTACTTATTCCCAAACCAGGAAGATCAAAAGCAGAGAAAGAAAACAACAGATCAATCTTCTTCATGAACATAGGTGCAAAAATCTTAAATAAAATACTAGGAAAGAGTCAACAGCAAGTCATCACAAGTGTCATTCACTATGACCAGGCGGGATTTATACGAGGGTGGTTTAACATTAGGAAAATCATCCACATAATTGACCATATCAATAAACAAGCTAACAGGAATCATATGATTTTTCTCAATAGATGCAGAAAAAGCTTTTGACAAAATATAACATCCATTCCTATTAAAACACTAGAAAGTAAAGGAATAGAAATGTAAAATGTTATGAACATTTTGTAATGTTCTCTATGTCTTGCTTGGCCTTAAATTCTTTCCTATCCCAAGTATTTGACAGGTGTAGTATTCTATATTCACCTAATTTATTTGTAATTTCCCTTTTTATATTTAAGTCATTGACCCATTCTGGATTTATCATGGTATATAGGGTGTGAGATGTTGGCCTTAACCTAATCTCTCCAATACTATTTTCCAATTTGTTCATCAGTTTCTATCAAATAGTGGGTTGTTGTCCAAAAATCTGGGATCTTTAGGTTTATCAAACACTACCTTGCTAAGGTAATTTACAACAAGTCTTTTCCATTGACCAATTTTTCTATCTCTTTGCCAGTACCATCTTGTTTTGATGTTTTAATTTATAATACAGTTTAAGAAACTGGTACAGCTAGACCACTACCCTTTCCATTTTTTTCAGTTCCCTTGATATTATTGATCTTTTGTTTATGAATAATAAAATTATTTTTAGAAAAGACATTTCTACAAAATGTAAAATTAATAATTTTCATTATATTAAATTGAAAAGTTTTAGTACAAACAAATCCAGTGCAACCAAAATTAGAAGGAAAACAGCAAATTGAGGAAAAATCATAATATAAACCTCTGACAAAGGTCAAAATTCTCAAATTTATACGTAACTAAGTCAAATTAACAAAAAATTAAGCCATTCCCCAAATGATAGTCAATGGATATGAAGAGGCAGTTTTCAGACTAAGAAATCTAAACTATCAATAATAATATGAAAAAGTGTTCTAAATCCCTCCTGATTAGAGAAATGCAAATCAAAACAACGCTGAGCTACCAACTCATATCTACCAGATTAGCCGATATGACATCAAAGGAAAATAATAAATATTGGAGAGGACATGGAAAAATTGAGACACTAATACATTGCTTGTGGAGCTCTGAATTGATCTAACCATTCTGGAAGGCCATCTTGAATTATGCCCAAAGGACATGTGAATCATGCCCAAAGAATGCATGGCCTTTGATCCAGCAATATCACTACTAGGTTTCTACCCTAAAGAGATAATAATGAAAAAATGTCTTTTACAAAAATATTCATAGCCTTACTCTTTGTGGTGGCAACAAATTGGAAAATTAGGGGGTGTCCCTTCTTTAGGGAGTGGTTGAACAAATTGTGGTTTCTGATGGTAATAGAATACTACTACTGTGCTAGGATTTATGAACTGGAAGATTTCTATATGAACTGAAAGCACCTCCAACAACTGATGCAGAGTGAAATGAACAGAACCAAGAAAACATCATATACAGAAAGTTAAAAATTGTGCAATAATGCAATGTAATGGACTTCACTACTACAAGATAATCCTGTGGAACTTATGAGAAAGAATACTATCCACGTCAAGAGATAGAACTGTGGGAGTAGAAACACAGAAGAAAAACAAATGATATAATTTCTTTATCTGGATATATGATTTGGGGTTTTGGTTTTAAAAGATTGCTCTTTCTCAAAATTTAAAATATGGAAATAGGTATAAGTGATAACATTTTTATAACCCAGTGGAAGTGCTTATTCAATTTGGGATGTGGAAAGGAAGAGGAGAGAGAAAGAAAATGAATCATGGAAAAATGGAAAAGTATTTTTAATAGATATATAAATTCAACTTGTAAAAAATAAAATTTTAAACAATTTTAACAAAAAAAGAATCAGATTGATTATGATGCTATTTTTATTGTAGTCATGGGAAATGCAAAGTGGTTCTTCTAACTTAATACACCATTCAGGTTTGAAAGTTATTAAATGAGCTTCAATTCCTTACACCTTGTTTTGTTTCCAAGAACCATTCATAAAAGGATAATAATAATATTATTTAGTACATAACATATATATTTCTTCTATGCTTAAAATTATTTTTTTAAATAAAGAATAGAAATGTCTTCCATATGTGAATGAAAGAGAAAATCACCTCATATTTAATATTTCATTTAAATCATTCTTTAAATTAACAAACTGTGTATCTATATCTACCTTTTAAGGCTCAGAGATCTCATTATTTAGACCAATGAATCTTTGGAGGAATTTACAAGAACAATTTGTGGTATGTGAATGAATTTAGCTTCTGGGATATGTTGAGAGGAAAAATGAGTGTCATGTACAGGTACAGAAGGAAGGATGTAGCCTGTATCTAGAGGAAGAGAACAGTGTAGAGAACCATAGCTACTTCCTTATCTCCAAAAGTTCATAATGTAATAGAAAAAGCAACATTCAAATACCTATAAATAAGATAAGTACAGGAAAAAATGTAGATAATTAACAGAAGAAAAGCACTAGATTTAAGAGACATCTGAAAAGACATTTTGTAGAAAGTAATATTTTAACTAAGGTTTGAATGAATTCAAGGAAGTCAGAAGGCAGAGATCAATGAGAGAACTTCAGTACCCATGGGGCAGTCAGTAAAAAAATAAAAAAATAAGAAAAGCATGTAGCAGGGAGATGGAGTCTTTTATTCAAGGAAAAAGAAGAAAATATCAAGGAGAAAAGGGTAATGACTGTCAAAATCTGTAGAAAGGTCAAGAAGGATGAATACTGAGTAATGGCCATTTGATTTCACAATTAAAGAATCATTAATGACTGCAGAATAAACATTTAATAAAAAAGCAAGCTAAACTTTTGAGAATTAAAAAGAGAATGAGAGACGAAGTGGAGGTATCAATTGTAGATGACATTCTCAAGGAATTTGTCTAGTCTAACATTATTAATTACGGTCTATAATTATTTTCAATTTATTCTTTCTAACATATTTTCCCTATTGACTACAAACATGGTAACATAATGACAAAAGAAAAGAAAATCTTCAAAATTCCAATGTAATCTTGTGAATTCCTTATATGAAGGAGAAATATAATTATAGATATTAAAAGAAGAATTGTAATCAGGTGTATATATGTGTGCATACACACATAGATGTCAAATATTACCCAAATGAAACAGATGTGAATTGAAAACTTTTTTCCCTTCTTGAAAAAGTTATCAACAAAGTAAAACATATAATGAAAAAAGGGATGTTTGAGGTCAAATTATTCTATACAATTCTGGAATGTCTTTAGTGTTCTACATATGAATATTCCTCTTAATATAATTTTAATAAGAGTCTCAAGAAGAAAAAAATTAATACCTGTGATTCAGGCTGGTGACTAGCCAGTGTGGACTTATTCATGCCTTTCAATTTAATTGCTTCCAAAACAGAATCATTATTAATTATTCTTTCTGGCAAACAGGTAAGTATCATCAAGTGAGTCTATTGGAAGTATAAAATTAAATTCATACAGCTGTAAAAGTGACAACAGTCACTGCTTGTATGAAAACTCACTTTGCTTTCTCTAATACGCATATGGTTACAGATTGTACTTCAAATAAATCTGATCAACATGTTGTGGCATGTGAACATTTTCCCATCTGGCAGATTATTCATAAAGCTCATTTCCTGTGATTTAGAGAGCCTAAAACCCCACCAGCATGAATAGTTTGAGTTTCACATTTGAAACTTTGGCGGATGTTTCAAAGGAATATATACCTCATAATATGTCCCTAATTTTACAACTGATTAGTTTATGTCTTAAAGGTAATATACCAGGTGTTATGATACTTGCCTATCATTCTTTGCAGCATTAACCTGTTCCATTTTAAAGGGTAATGTTCACTGAGATTTTCTGTGTTCTAAATTAGAAGAGGATATATTTTAATATTTTAAGTTTTTTTACAACTCCACTGTAAAATTTATTCATTTAGAAAATCTGTATGCCTTGGAAAGATGAACTTGCAATTCTCTGGAAGCCGTTATTGGCACTGCATAAAATGTTGCATAGAACCTATGATCCCAGTGTACCAAAACAAATGATACTTCTGGAATTAAATTAGAATGCTCTTGCTTTCTGTGATAGTTTCAGAAGCCATTCTATAATAAACGATTACTATTATTCATGCATGTGCTCTTGTGTCTCCAAATATAGTGCTCAACTCAGAAATTACACCTCACATCCTGTGCAGAAAGACTTTTCTCTAACTGAGCAATGAAGCTTAGACATTTTTATAGAATAGCCTAGCCCAATAATTGATGTCTTTTGTGCCCTAACACAAAAAAAGTTACATATAACAAGATTTGACTCAAATCTCAAAGAATTACCTAAAAATGTCTCAGAACAACAGCTTCTAGCAATATGGTTCATTAAGAAGTCATTTCTTTGGCTAGCCTCCTTTTCATCACTTCAAAATAGCATAAAATATGGCATCTTGGACTTGTTATAATGTGGGGAAGATACACTAGATACTTTGCCTTGATGTCTACAAAGTATCCCAGTTCTCCTCCTTAAAGGAAAGACTTCACGAGGTTCAGCACACAAACTGTCTTGGAGAGTCTTTTTATGAAAAAAATATGTCAATTTTATTTATATTATAATGGTTTAAATATAAGGATTATATAATAAGTATATCCCAGCACTAAGTGAACTAAATAACCACCAACTCCCCTTTCATCACAAGATGAATTCTTCTGATCCTCGGAATTCACCCAAGCTGCTCTATTACTCTCTAGACTGGCTAAAAATCCCCCAAACCTATGTAAAATAAACTAAATCCTTTTATAAGTTCAGATAGCTATGTCTTAAAATTGTCTCCAAGTTATTAAAAGTGGTGAGGTCAAATATGGCTGAGACTCAGTGAAGCTGAGCTATGACTCTGAAGAGAAACTCAGAGTGTGAAGTACAAACAGGATCTTCTTGGTCTTCTTTAGAGCAAACATTGTAGCAATAGTAGGTAGAAACAGATTCTCTTCCTAGTTTTGTCCAAAGTGTTTAAAGGGAAAAAAAATTAAAAACCATTAAGATATGACAGGATTTTCTTCCTTTCTTCTCAAACCGGTCTGTGGTGAGAGAGAGAGAGAGAGAGAGAGAGAGAGAGAGAGAGAGAGAGAGAGAGAGAGAGAGAGAGAGAGAGAGAGAGAGAGAGAGAGAGAGAGAGAAACAGCTAAACAGCTTGCTGACTATTTCTTCATCCAGGGCTGTCACTTCACTTCTCTGCTCCTCCCCCTTCTCCTTATATTCTAAACCTTTCACAGAATCCCTTGCATCAGCGTCTCTGCAGCACCCAAGACAACATTCCACATGCCTTAACTTATCAAGCTTAGCCTTTAAATATATATATATATATATATATGTATATATGTATATATACATATATATATTAATCTCTTTCTTATAGACTGAAGAACAAAAACAAAGAAATGGGGAAAAGAAAGAAATCTTCAAAAAAATAAGCACACGTTGTGGAGGGGTGGGGCGACACAGAAGATATGGAGATGGGACAATTGAAATAAAAAAGAATGGATTAAATTAAAAAGAGTCAATAATGTAGCTGATGAAAAAGGGAGTACTACTACCAAATCCTAAATCGTCCTCTAGAAATGAGAATGGAATAACTGGATGATCATGACAATGATTTTGATTTTCATTAAATTTAAAGGCATAAATAAGGGTACACATTATAATTCAAATCAAAAAGGTAAAAAAAAAATAAACCAAAACTGAGAGAAGAAAGTAGACATTTATAAGCAATAAAGGAAATAAGAGAAATATGAAGAACATAATAAATTCAGAAATATCAAGATCAAAAACAAATGAAAGAATATTTGTATTTCTTTAAAACAAAGTATCTAATATTGAGGCCAGATTTATTGAACTAACCTAAGAATGGTTGGTATTCCATAAGATATATGGTGAAGTAAACACTCAGAAAACTTCTTTCCATCAAATAATTTTAAAAGTTTGGAAAATTGGAATTATATAAAAATTTAAGATATATGTAATATACTCTATGCTAATAGAAAAAATCAACTGAGTCAGAAATGTGGTCAATAAGGAATAGAGTTTGATATCAATAAAATCCTGAATGTATCCTATGTAGGAATGTGACAAATCAATAAATAATACATCAGAGATATTGGGTATCTTTGCCAAAGGAAATAAATGAATAGATTATAGTATAGTGAAAAGCAAAAGAAAAATAAACTTTACTCAAGGATAATTTAATTTGAAAAGTTGTATATATTAATGACTATGACTTTCAAAATTTCTGGAAAGGCAGTTATTTAAAAAAAAACTTAATCTAGTTGGTGAAATAAACTTTAAAAAATACAAGTATACATACTGTATAAAAAGAAAAGTGATGTCTTATTTATATTTTCAGTCAAAAATAGAAAATGCTGTTGTCCCTCTAAGTCTCACGTTGCCTCGTAAGTGAGAATGTAAAGAAATAGAACTTATGTGATCAAACAGAAGTATTCTACAAGGAAGGATGTTAGAAAGATGACAAAGTGACATACACATATGTGTATTAGCAAAGGAAAAACTAAGTGATTTGGGGACCAGTGACAAAAAAGATGTGTTTGTGTCTGACAGTAAAGAAGAGATTTGATTGCTCATATTAAACTAAACAACATGCTCCTACAGCTAAATCAAACAAACTGACAGAAAAGACAAGATCCCATGTTTTGAGACAAACTGATTAGATGAGGTATGTGAGTTTATGAAGGAGACCGAGTTTGGATTATTTCAAGCAAAATAAGTTTTAGATATCCAATAACTTAATATTGCTTTCAGTGTGTTTTAAGCAGTAGTAGGCTAGAGCCAGCTGAAACTGATGATTGCTAATTGTTAATTTTCAGTGTTAATATTCAAAACTTGAAAATGTAACAATACAAATCAGGGCTTAATTTGTTATTTGTTGATTGTATACACTTAAGAAAGTGATGGAGATAATTTTAGAAATTCAGATTAAACTTAAAAGGAGGGCTTGTGAATGCTTAAGTGGTACAGTTGTTAATCAGTTATCGTCATAGCACTGGTTTGAATGAAATATAGTATGATGAAGCATATGAATAAAAATTTAAAAATATAACTTGAAATTTAAATTATTTCAATTGATGAAAATCAGAATGGCAAACTCATTACATTGATTTTGAAAGAGAATGCAATAATGTATTCTATAAAACCTATATGATTAAAATATAAACACATATACAAGGTTAAGATTACAGTTTGGTGTAAAGTTTATGATGTTTTAGGTTCATGGTTAATTCAAAGAAAAATAGTGGAATTCTTGATTTTGAATAATATAATAATAAATTACACACACATATGTTTGTGTGTGTATGAAGAGAGACAGACAGTGAGATAGAAACAGAGACAGAAAGAAGCAGACAAAAATATGACAAACGTATTTATAATTCAAAAATGTAATATATACATATATATGCAAAAGTTAGGCCAGTGTATAGATATTTAAATTTAAAAATTAAAACTTACAAAGTAGGATTGTTACAAAGTTGATTTCCATGAACCTCTTTCAGACTTTTTTGATTACAATAGAAATATAAATGTGAAGATTATGACTCTGATATGAACATTAGGAGAGAAAAAGTGTCCTAATGGCACTTTGAGGATTTCTGAATGTGAATTTAAGGACCATATTTATTTTCACTTTCATATTAAGCATTAATAAAACTCATGTAATAAGGTATGAAGAATTGTAAGTATAAAAACATTAAATCTATATTTATTGATTATATAGATTACATAGAACAATAAATGTCACTGATAAAGGAAATAGTACCAAAAGATGCAGATCTAACTGGAAAAGTTCAGTAATAAAGAATGGTTTGATATTAACATATAATTTTAAAAGTAGATGAGCTGGATATAAGGGAAGATGATAGTGATGTATGAATGAGTTATAATCAATATTGTCATAAGGAAAATCATACCAGCATGATCACTGATCTTTATGATTAATTCAGTATTTTATTAATTGTGTTAATAATTTTTCTATTACTGAACTATCTTCACCTTCATTATATTAATACAATTGGTTAATTATGAGAAATCATTTTTAAAAATCAAATGCAACTACAAAGGACAGTGTATGGACATAGAGCAAGAGATACTGGTCCAGGATGGTAATTTTAGTTTACTATGTGATTATTTGTGGCTGGGTTTTTGTTTTTGTTCTTTCTTACCCCTTCCGTCAATATCTTGATGAAAGGTTGGGTAAATGTAGATGCCTTTTAAAAGTGAAAATTAATTAAAATAAATAAAAAGAATTTGTTTAAAACAAAAATGTTCCATTCTTCCTATTAAAGAAAAGTATGCTCAGTATGTTTTCAGGTGAAGTAAGAATGATTAACATTTATAATCTTTTTTTTACCTTTTTTTTTTAATTTGGTCAATTTCAAACACTATTATTTGGTTACAAAAATCATACTCAATTCCTCCCTCCCTTCCCCCCATGTGAATGTTAAAAACTGTAATTGCCAAAACTGTAAAGGATAATTTTTAGTGTTTTGACTTAAAATCTAAAATAAGTGATCACCATGGGAAATTTCTAAATATAAAAATACCCAAGTTAGCTGGGATTATGGAGATTTTAATTAATAAATAAGGACTTAAGAGAAGAGGAGAGAGAGAGAGAGAGAAAGAGAGAGAGAGAGAGAGAGAGAGAGAGAGAGAGAGAGAGAGAGAGAGAGAGAGAGAGAGAGAGAGAATGAATTTAAATTAATTTAAATTGCCCTGGCTTAGGCTGAGCCAAGCAGTAGAAAAAGTCCTGAGCCTAAGAGAGAGAGAATCAGTCTTTATCACTCACCACAAGACCATCTCCAAGCAAGCTCCAGACCTCCACTGAATCTTCTGAACTGAGTTCAGAATCCTCACTCAATTCAACTGGCCTCCTTTTAAAGAGAATTTTCTCTTATGTCACCTCCCCTAAATTTTCATGTCTACCAATCACAGTATACAATTTTTTCCTAGGACTGCATATTCTTAGTTTTCACCTTCTTTTGTTTTCACCTTCTCTGGTTAGATTAAATCTCCTGAGTACTTCACACCTCTTTGTTAAGCTTGCCTTTTGTAAGTTACTTGACCTTTAAGGTACTAATTTAACCTTTATAGGTGCTCAGCACCTTTTTGTATTAGATTTAAAAATAGACCATCTAGCTTAAGGTTATAGCTTTACTACAAGGTATGAGTAGGGGACTTTCATTGTTCAATCAGGAGTTTACAACTTCATCTTCCCCTAAGGGACTGTCTGAGTAGGGTGGAATAATTTTTCAAGTTCCCAATAAATTGTAATACTTGTTGGACCAAGTACCTCCATTGTTACAATAGGGAAGAGTCTGAGGTGCAGTCTGAGTAGTTTTAAGATTCACACCTAACCCTCCAATACCTGACTCTCAATTCCACTGGTATCTCATGTGACTTTGAACAGAACCTATCTCATATTGTTGATGTTTGCACCAGGATGTTCATTTAGGGTCCACATCCCCAATCATATCCCCCTTGACCCATGTAATCAAGCAATAGCCTTTCTTCAGTGTTTCTACTCCCACAGTTTTTCCTCTGAATGTGGATAATGTTCTTATAGATCCCTCTGAGTTCAGAAACACTGCATTGTCACTAATGGAAAAGTCCATTACATTCGATTGTACCACAGTGTACCAGTCTCTGTGTACAATATTCTCCTGGTTCTGCTCCTTTCGCTCTGCATCACTTCCTGGAGGTCATTCCAGTCCCCATGGAATTCCTCCACTTTATTATTCCTTTGAGCACAATAGTATTCCATCACCAAATATGCCACAATTTGTTCAGCCATTTCCCAATTGAAGGGCATCTCCTCATTTTCCAATTTTTTGCCACCACAAAGAGTGCAGCTATGAATATTCTTGTACAAGTCTTTTTCCTTATATCTCTTTGAGGTACAAACCCAGAAGTGCTATGGCTGAATCAAAGGGCAGACAGTCTTTTATCACCCTTTGGGTATAGTTCCAAATTGCCCTCCAGAATGTTTGGATCAATTCACAACTCCACCAACAATGCATTAATGTCTCAATTTTGCCACATCTCCTTCAACATTTATTATTTTCCTTTGTTGTACTATTAGCCAATCTGCTAAGTGTGAGGTGATACCTCAGAGTTGTTTTGATTTGAATCTCTCTGGTTAAAAGAGATTTAGAACACTTTTTCATGTGCTTATTAATAGTTTTGATTTCTTTGACTTATACTTGCCTATTCATGTCCCTTGTCCATTTATCAATTGGAGAATGGCTTGATTTTTTCTACAATAATTTAGCTTTTTATAAATTTGAGTGATTAGACCTTTGTCAGAGGTTTTTGTTACGAAGATGGTTTCCCAATTTGTTACTTCCCTTCTAATTTTGGTTATATTGGTTTTGTTTGAACAAAACCTTTTTAATTTGATATATCAAAATTATTTATTTTACATTTTGTGATTTTTTCTGTCTTCTTGGTTTTAAAATATTTCCTTTCCCAAAGTTCTGATATGTATACTATTCTGTGTTTACATAATTTACTAAGAGTTTCCTTCTTTATGTTCAAGTCATTCACCCATTCTGAGTTTATCTTGGTGTAGGGTGTGAGATATTGATCCAACCTAATCTCTCCCATAGTTTCTTCCAATTTTCCCAACAGTTTTTATCAAATAGTGGATTTTGGTCCCAAAAGCTTAGATATTTGGGCTTTTCATAGATTGTCTTACTGAAGTCACTTAAACCAAGTCTCTTACACTGATTCTCCTTTCTGTCTCTTAGCCAGTACCATATTGTTTTGATGACCACTGCTTTATAGTATAGTTTGAGATCTGGGACTGCAAAGCCTAATTCCTTCACGTCTTTTTTTTCATTACTTCCCTGGATATTCTTGATCTTTTGTTCTTCCAAATGAACTTTGTTATGTTTTTTTCTAATTCAGTAAAAAAAGTTTTTTGGTAGTCCGATGGGAATAGCACTAAAAAAGTAATTATGTTTGGGTAGGATGGTCATTTTTATTATGTTAGCTCATCCTACTCATGAGCATTAAATGTTTTCCAATTGTTTAGACCTAGTTTTAATTGTGTGGAAAGTGTTTTGTAGTTGTGTTCATATAGTTCTTGTGTTTGTCTCAGCTGAAAGATTCCTAACTAATTTATATTGTCTAGGGTCATTTCAAATGGAATTTCTCTTTCTAAGTTTTGGTGCTGCAATGGGTTGGAAATATATAGAAATGCTGATGACTCATGTGGGTTTATTTTGTATCCTGCAACTATGCTAAAGTTGTTGATTACTTCCACTAGTGTTTTACTTGATTCTCTATGATTCTTTAAGTAGACTATCACATTATCTGCAAAGAGTGATGGCTTGGACTCCGCATTGCAAATTTTAATACCTTCCATTTCTGTTTCTTCTCTAATTGCTACTGCTAGTGTTTCTGGTACAAGGTTAAATAATAGAGGTGATAATGGGCATCCTTGTTTACTCCTGATTTTATTGGGAATGCATCTAGTTTATCCCCATTACAAATGATATTGGCTGGTGGTTTTAGATAAATGCTGTTTATCATTTTTAGGAAAGATCCTTCTATTCCTATAGTTTCTAGTATTTTTCAATAAGAATGAGTGTTGTATTTTGTCAAAGGCTTTTTCTGCATTTATTGAAATAATCATGAGAATTTTGTTGATTTGCTTATTGATATGGCCAATTATGTTGGTGGTTTTCCTAATATTGAAACATCCTTGCATTCCTGGTATAAATCCCATATGATCATAGTGAATAACCTTCATGATGACTTGTTGTTGCTAGTATCCTATTTAAGATTTTTGCTTCTATGTTCATTAAGGAGATTGGTCTATAATTTTCTTTCTCTGTTTTTGACCTGCCTGGCTTTAGAATCAGTACCATATTTGTGTCATAAAAGGAATTTGATAGAACTCTCTCTTTGCTTATCATGTCAAATAGTTTGTATAGTATTGGGATTAGCTATTCTTTGAATGTTTGATAGAATTCACTTGTGAATCCATCAGGCCCTGAGGAATGTTTTCTTATGGAGGTCTTTGATGGCTTGTTCAATTTCTTTTTCTGATATGGGATTATTTAAGAATTCTGTTTCTTCTGTTAATCTATGCAATTCTTATTTTTATAAATATTCATCCATATCACCTAGACTGGCATATTTAATTCCATATAATTGGGCAAAATAGTTTTTAATGATTGCCTTAATTTCCTCTTCACTGGTGGTGAGGTCTCTCTTTTCATCTATGATGCTTTTAGTTTGGGTTTTTCTTTCCTTTTTTATTAAATTGACCAGTACTTTGTCTATTTTGTTTGTTTTTTTCAAAGTGCTAGCTTCTAGTCTTATTTATTAATTCAATAAGTCTTTCATTTTCAATTTTATTAATTTCTCCCTTAACTTTTAGGATTTCTAATTTAGTTGTCTTCTGGGTATTTTTAATTTGTTTGCTTTCAATTTTTTTGATTTGCATGTCCAATTCATTGACCTCTGCCCTCCCTAATTTGTTTATATATGAACTCAAGAATATAAATTTCCCCCTGAGTCCTGCTTTGGCTGCATTCCATAGATTTTGAAGTGATGTCTAATCATTGTCATTTTCTTCAATCAAATTATTAATTCTTTCTATGATTTGTTCTCTGAATAGTCAATAATGTAGAATCACATTATTTAATTTCCAATTAATTTTTTACTTGGCTCTCCATGTGCCCTTACTAATTATTATTTTTATTGTGTTATGATCTGAAAAGTTTGCATTTATTATTTCTGCTTTTCTGCATTTGTTTGCCATGTTTTAATGACCTAGTACATGGTCAATCTTTGTGAATGTACCATGTGCTGCTGAAAATAAGGTGTATTCCTTTTTTTTCCTATTTATTTTTCTCTATATATCTATTAACTCTAATTTTTCTAAGATTTCATTCATATCTCTTACCTCTTTCTTATTTATTTTTTTTAATTTGATTTATCTAAATTTGATAGTGGTAGGTTCAGGTCTTCCACTAGTATATTTTTACTATCTATTTTCTCCTTTAAATTCCACTAGTTTCTTCTTTAAAAATTTGGATGCTATGCCATTTGATGCATACATGATGATTACTGATATTTCCTCATTGTCCATATTGCCTTTTATCAGGATGTATTTACCTTTCCTATCCTTTTTAATCAGATCTATTTTACTTTGGCTTTGTCAGCTATCATGATTGCAACTCCTACCTTCTTTCAATCAGTTGATGCCCAATATGTTTTGTTCCAACCGTTAATTCTAACCTTGGGAATGTCTACCCTCCTCAGATGTTTTACTTGTATACAGCATATGGTAGGATTTTGGATTCTAATCCACTCTCCTTTTTGTTTTCATTTTATGGTTGAGTTCATTCCATTGACATTCAAAGTTATGATTGTTACTTATGTGTTCCCCAGCATTTTGATATCCTCTCCTAGTTTTGTCCTTTCTTCTTTTGCTATATCCTTTTAACCAGTAGTTTACTTTTAATCAATCCCACTAAAATCCCCTCTTTTAATATGCTTCCCTTTCTGGCCCCTCCATTTTTGTTCCCTTCTTATTTTTGAGGGTGTGTTAAGTTCCCTCCCTCCTCTCTTTCCCTCCCTTTATGTACTCCCTTTCCCCTTCCCCTTTGTTTTCCCTTCTCACTCTCCTTGTAGGATAAGATAGAATAAAAGTCCCCCATGCACCTAGATGCTCTACCCTCTCAGAATTGATTTCCCTGAGAGTAAGGTTTAAGTATTACTTATTAGCACTCCTCCTCTCCTTCTTATAAGAGTATTCTCCCTGTCCCCTTCCCATGTGTATCTTTATGTGATAAAGTTTATCCTATTTATTATTTTTTTCTTCAAGTATCTCTTGGTTCCATCTTTGATTTTCCCCTCCCTTTTTTTTTTGAATATCATATTATGGCACTTACTACCCCAATTTCTTCCTGTGAATGATTCTTCTAATTACTATAATAGTGTATATAATTTTTGAGAATCACAAATGACATTTTCCCCATATAGTAATATAAATAATTTGATCTTATTGTAGCCCTAAAAGAAGAAATTTTTGAATAAAAATACATTTCCCCTGCTCCCTCTCTTTCTTATTTACCTTTTTATGTTTCTCTTGATCTTTGTGTTTACATATCATACTTTCCACTTAGTTCTGGTCTTTACAAATACTTGGAAACCTTCTATTTTGCTGAATGCCCATATTTTCCCCTGGAAGTATATAGTCAGTTTTGATGGATAGGTGATCCTTGGTTGAAGACCCAATTCTCTTGCCTTTATGAATATCATGTTCCAAGCCTTGTGGTCCTTTATTGCAGAAGCTGCCAGGTCTTGTGTGATCCTGATTGCTGCTCCTTGGTATATGAATTGTCTCTTTTTGGATTCTTGTAGAATTTTCTCCTTAGCTTGAAAGCTCTTGAGTTTGGCAATTACATTCCTGGGAGTTGTCTTTTCAGGATTTAGTGTAGAGGGTATTCTATGAAGTCTTTTGATGTCTATTTTGCCCCCTTGTTCAAGAACATCAGGGCAGTTTTCTAGGATAATTTCTTGTAGTATGTCAAGATTTCTGTTTATTTCAGTCTTTTCAGGTAGACCAATGATTCTTAAATTATTTCTTTGAGCTCTGTTTTCCTGATCCATCATCTTTGCAGTGAGATATTTTATATTTCATTTTTATTATATATTATATTTATTATCTCATTTTTTACTTTGTTTTATTAATTCTTGTTGTTTTGCAAGATCATTGGCTTTAATTGTCTGTTTCTGGTCTTTAAGGACTAATTTTCCTCTATAATCTTTTGGTTTTCCTTTTTGGTTTGATCTATTTTGCTTTTTGTGGCTTCCAGCTGTTTCTCCAATTTGGAAGTTCTTGTCCTTTAAACTGTTATTTTCTTTTTGAACTATTTCCCACTTTTCTTGCCAGAATGCTTCCATCTTTTTGTTAAGCTCCAATTTAAATCCTTCAAGAACTTGTGTACAATTTCCAATTTTTTTGGAAGGTTTAGATACATTTATTTGAATTTCCTCTTTTATTTCCTCTGTAGCTTGGGTCTTTCCTCCATAAAAATTTTCCAGGGTCAACCCCTTCTTCTTGTTTTTCTTGGTGGAGGGAGGTGGTTGTTTCTGGGTACTGTTTATCATCACTATGGAGATTTTTCCTTCCCTTTTTAGCCTGAAATCTGAGTGAAATGGACAGGCTTTCTGTGTAGGGGGTTAGGGAGCAAGGATTTTGCCTGAGGCAAGCTTTTGAATCTCTGCAGATTCTGCTGTTTGATGCCCTTTTCTGTGCTATCTTCCTGTGAGTGCTCATAGTCTGCTCTCTTCTGCCTGCTGGGGTTTCAGGTATAGCTGCTCTCAGGGATAGGTCTTTGGTGGTCTTAGTCAGCTCCCAAGGACCTAGAGGTGCCCCTCACTCACTCTAGTGATGCCTCTTGCTCAATCACTGATTCTGTCACACTCTGGCTCTGACTCTGGCTCTGTAGGTGGAGTGGGGAAGGGTAGATCAGGTCACGTTTTTGCCAGAGCTTTTTCATCCATTTATAGTGTGGAAATGCCCAAATCCCATGTACCTTCATTGCTGGACCCTACTGTAGAATCCCTTCATTCATATGACTTTGGGTTTTTGGTCTTTTAAGGTAGTCTATATTGGTAGGTGCCGAGGAGAGAAAGAATCATAAGTCTAGACTGCCTCAATGTTTACCCTGAAGTCCCTACCATTTATAATCTTACTAGACACCATTTTAGAAATAGATGGAGATATGGATGAGCTAGTAGCATTATGTTTGTAAAACCTCAAAATTTCTTAGACTTATAAATGTTGGAAATTTCACCATTGGGAAATTTCATACTTGAAAAATTTCCTATTGATAGTGGGTCTTGACTATTGGAATGTGAACCCCATTGGCATGGGAGGTTCCTTCTCTTCCCTTCTTAAGATTACTTTAGGACAGAAACCTTTTGCTGAACAATGGAAAGGACTTTGACCTATGCTTAAGTATAGAACAGGAATTTCTTTGAGTCATGATTGATTTTAGAATTGATACAATGGAGATACTTGGAATCAATCTCCACCCTATTCAGTCCTAACAGGATTGAGTAAGGGCTGCAGCCTAGATCAAAATTTAATTATTCCAATCTCTACCCTACTCAGGTTAACAGGATTTAGAAAGGGCTGTAGCAAAGGAGCAAAGATTTAATTATTTGAAAATATGACCTTCAACAGACATGTGCAAAGCCTCTGGGCGGTCCTGGGTTAAGCTAGAGCCTCCATTGGCACAGGGAAATTGAGGGACAGTGATTGGTAGATGTGAGAACTGAGGGGAGGGAACTTGGATGGTTTCCTTAAAGATCAGGGGGGTCTGGAGACTCGGTGGTAGTTGATGAGTTGGCCGGAGTGGTTGCGGTGTGCTCTGAGAAGCTTGCTCTGAAGGAAGCTGAAGGTGGGGGCCTCTGAGACTGTTTCTCCATTTTGGTCACGTGAGTAATAGGGACTGATCTCTTTTCTTTGCCCCAGCTATCTAAGGGCTTGGGCCTTTTGGCCCAGCCTAAACAGAAGGGGTATTTAAGCCCTGTTCCCTTCTCTCCCTTTTTCTCTCTCTCTATCTCTAATTCCTTTCTTACTCCTATTGTAATTAAACTCCATAAAAGATTTACTGCTGACTTGAGTTTTCATTTAGGAATTACATAGCTGAATTCTTTGGTGACCTTAAATTAATATATATCAGTCTTTTAAAGTGATTCCCTTGTAACATGTTGGGCGGATCATAATCTCTCTGAGCTCTAAATTTCTCATCTGAAAAATGCAGAAAATAATATCTGTGGTACCTAACTTACAAGGAAACTGCATAGTTCAAAAGATTTTATGAATGTAAAAACTTTACAAGCCTTAAATTATTATAAAAAATGTTACTTTTTATTATCCATAAGAGTGGAAAGGAAATACTGAAATAATATCATTTAAACTTTTTTCCAAGATATTTTAAAATTAGCTCAAAATTCTATAGTTATTGAGATAATTGTTTCACTAATAAGGTAGAAAATATGTCCTACAGACATCAAAATTTTTGTATATTCTCAAAGAATAAAATGCATTTTTAATCTTTAAAATTGTATCCAGTAATAGTTGTTAATCTAATCAGGAAGACATAAATCATTTAAATAAAACCAAGAAACATTTTTTTCATTAATGTAAAATATTCAAATAATTATAAATGCATTAATTATGAATGATCTCCATCAATATTTTAAATTGGATATTATTAAAGTTATTCTAGACATATAATAAAAAAGAATTTATTAAGTTTATATATTTCCTATTTGTCAGCCATTACACTAATTGTTGGGGGGGAGGAAATATGAATGTAAAACCTAGAGGTTGTTTTTTGCCTCATTTGCTTGATTTTAAATGAACGTAATTATATAACCATGCTTTGGGAAGTACAAAAAATAAAAATGACTTCTAACTAAACCCCTATTTAGAGAAAGCCACTTTCTCCACAATGGTTTATGGGTCTGAGATCCTAACCTACTCTATGAGAACTCATTCCCTTTTATGAAGCCTAATAATATCATGTATTCTTATAGCCTAATTAAAGGTACCTGAGGAGGGGAAAAAAAAACAACTAAGAATTAAGAAACCATATATGTATCTGTGAAAATAAGATTTTTTTTCTATCAGATACAGTCTTTCACAGAATTAATAAAAGATCTTCAAAGGAAAATGTCCCATTCAATACCAGCAAAGTAAGTTTTTGAAGGGTATAAGGAGCACTAAAAGTTATATATCTAAACCCCCAACACTTGTTGCTCTAACTACATAAGAAATCATCCTCTACATATATTTTAAAAAATAATTTTATACTTTACTTAACTGCTGATTCTGCTACTTTTGTTGTTCCATTGTGTGTTTTCTGAGGTGAAAAGAGGTGTTCTCTATTCTTTTTAAAAATATCTTTAAAAGTACTGCTCTAAAGGGAAACTGTTGGCTTTCTGCCAATATGGGAGGAAATACAACTTCCAGGTCTTTAGCAGTGTGGGAAAGTTAATCCAAGACTTGCCAGAAGAAAAGCTACACATCAAATAAAACATTACCTGTTCTCAATGAGGATATATTTCCATGGTCAAAAGAAACACAAAAAACAGAAGATGAAATTTGGAACAAGGTTTGGGAAAAGATGTGATTGCATATGAGAATTTCAAGATGTGATATAAGCTACACCTATAAAATTTCTTGGTCCCTTTGGCATAGTCTAGGATTTTGGTGACAAGGAGATAAAGATGATGGCCAGAGTGGAAAAACATATCAGGACTAGAACGCAAACTAAACAGTTAGGGCTAAACTAATAAAATTACCCAAAGTATAAATTACAGACTTTAAAAAAAATGAAAATGAAGAAATAAAAAAAAATAAAATTAAGAGATATAATAAAAAACTAGGAAAAATTAATGCTTAACCACTAGATCTTAATCACTGAAGTCACTACATAGCAGTAATTATCAAAACCATCTGGTGCTTGATTAAAAGAAAAAAGAACAGAATGCTTGTAAGTATAATAGAATGGATAAGTAAGACCAACAAATAAATGCACACAGCAATATAATTTTCAATAAGCAAGAAATCACAGATTTTTTGATGTTTTCCTTTGTCTTACACACATTCTTGGAGACTTAGAAACAGTTGGTAAAATGCATATATACTCTCATCTATATTATTAAATTCTAAATGTATTTTAAACATTACAAGCATTAAAAGTTATATCATTTTTAAAAGAAAGAATTGAAATGTGTCCTCCACAACTTCGGATAGGGAAAGACTGCATATTCAGATGTAAGAAGTTTTAACAAAAAGAACAAACTAAATAATCAAGATATAATCATTTTTTTAAATGATCCATAGAAATCAATGCAGCTAATTTGATAAAATGTATTTATAGAGAAAGATATAAGCTCTCCAGGGCAGGGGTTATTTAATTTCTTACTTCTATTTTAGGATTTAACACAATGTGTTAATGTTATAGTTACTTATCAAATATTTATCATATTTGACAAATATCACATAGCTTATACATATCAAAACTAGGACTAAAGTTGAGTTATTTTGAATTGAGGTCCAGTTATTATACATATAAAATCATACTGATTTCCAAGGCAGTCTCCTTTGATTCTTTCTACCTCTACTCGTTGGATAGTTATCACCCTTTAGTTTTCAAAATCCTGATTTCATCATTTTTCTAGTAGATAGGATTGAGCAATCCTAAGAGAGTAAATGGAGAGGAAGAAGGGGAACAGAGAAAGAGCAAGAGGCAGAGAGACACAGAGAGGATCAGAGACAGGTTTACTTCCTTCACATAACTTTCAATTCATGTTCATACTAGTCTTCTCTTACTTCTGATGATCAATATTCCATGACACCAGCACAAGCCTATTCAGACTGGGGAGTAGCTGAACCCATTTTATCATCACTGTCTCTCTAAGATGTAGATGTGATAATGAAGAGTAGGTATCATGGCCAAAAACCCATATGCAATTTTTCAGGGCTCCAAGGATAATAATATCACAGAAATACTGAAGATATCTCCAAAAGAGCGTAATTTGTTTATTAAAAAAAAAGCTGTTCTCTTCCTACATATCTGACAGCTCCTTTTGAATTTCTTTTGTTAAATCCTTATCCGCATCATACCTACTATGGATGTTCTAACAGCTCTTTCCAAGGTCCTCTTTTCATCTGCTTTGATATTATGTCTGATTTCATCAGTTTACAAGAATTCAATGACCTCTATTCTAATTATTCTTATTCAGCTCTAACTTCTCCATTGAACTCTAATCTCAAATTTTCAACTGACTATTATGACTATTTCAAATGACAATTAGACATATTAAGAAGATATGTCTTAAACATTGTAAACCCATGAGCAACCTGACTTTATTATACTTCTGAGAAACCTTCCCCTCTTTGGAAATTTTATATTACTATTCAAGTTACAAGCACCCCCTCAGATGCCCAATTTCCCTATCTAGGAGTCATCACTAACTCCTCATTCTCTCACTCCTCATCTTCAAACTGTTGTCATGTTCTGTTGATCTTACCTTTGCAACATCTCTGGCATAAGCCTCCCTTCTCTTTTCTATCATTGCCACTACCCTGAGCCTGTCATCATCATCTCATTATTGAGAGTTGATGTCCCAGCCAGAAGACTCTTTCCACCAAACTTGTTCATCATCTCGTTAGAAGTAAAAATGAACTTCCTAAACCATATTTCTGTGTCTACTCTGTGAACTTTAGTGTAAACCTCTAATAAGTTACCTAAGTATCCCTACCTTTGTCATCTTCTGTTAACAAAGAGATATACATATATGTGTATAAGTATTTATCATTATGTTTAAATGGTAGTCAAACACCTTGCTTTGAAATTAGTTCTCTGCTTTGAGATAATTTTGATGAAACTACCTTTAGTTTTTAAAGCTATTTCCCTATGGTTTGCATGGCAATACATTTTTTACCTAAAATGAATTTCTTGTCCATTATGGGAGTGGGGAGGGAAGAAAAGAGAGAGACAGTATAGATCATATAACTTCAGAGAGCATGTTGATATTCATTATTAATTTTTAAAGTTCTTATCTCCACTTTGCCCATACTGAAAACTTCAACCATATTTGTCTCTCTTTAGATTACAACCACCTACTGTCCAAATCAGTTTGTTACTAATCTGAGTCTTCTTTAATATCAACACTGAACTCTCTTGAACTACACATCTGACTTTCCTAAGTCCTCACTTCCAAGTCCTACTATTTGCCCATGTAATTCTAGTGCAAAAAGCAGTTTTGAGGATTTGTTACTACCAGAATCTTCATTACCAAATCTATCTGTACTGTTTCCCATACCTTCTGTAGATACCAGTTAAGAATTCAGCAGATCTATCCTCTTTAGAAGACTTATAAATGTTTCATTTGATACTGTAGCCTTGATGGTTCAATTTTATTTTACTTTTTATTTATTTTTTGTTTTGTTGTTGACAGTATTGGCCTAGGAAACCCTATGAAACAGAATCAGGTTGTTTATTATCCTTCAGGCAAAGAAAATCTAGGGCTCTAACACATTCTATTGGGGCAGATTAGGAGAAATGGTTCCTAACCAGGGAAAGAGTTATCTCTTCTCATCACCATTCTTGCCACAAGCAGATTGTTTCTAAGGCCCCTTTCAACTGTTATTTGTAGACAAAGGGGAGCTTTATAGCACATTGCATAGAGAACTAGACCAGGAACCAGAAACCCCTGAGTTTATAACTGGCCTCAAAAACTTAATGTGCTTGAGGTCACTTAATAAGAACCTGAGCAAGTCACCTAATTGTAAAAGTGGCAAAAATTACACTTTCTTCACATAGTTTTTGTGAGGATCAAATTAGATAATATTTGTAAAACATTTAGTATAGTGCCTGGCACAGATCAGGAACTAAATAAATGTTGGTTGTTGCCTTTTTCTATTATAGCCCATTTCCCATGTAAACTGTATACTGTTTAGGGTAACTTTTAAGTAGCAAAGCCCCATTTTTCTGGGTTCCCCTCCTGTTCCACAACTTATCATCAGTTACCATTCTCCTTCCTTTATTGCCCCACTCCAACCCCAACATTTCCAGCTGTTCTTTCTAATCCAAAGATATTTAGAAACCCCATTTTTCACTTTTGAAATACACTTTACTTTTTACATAACCCCTATACTATCTTGCACACTGGGTTATTGCATTTTTGACTGGAAAAGTTGAAAATTATGCATCTGAGTTTGAGAAATAACCATAGCGGGACTTTATCTGGCCACTTTAAAGTTTCTTTCTGATAAGGGAATCATCTACCTTAGCCTGATGCTTTGCTGCAGTAATCTTTTCAAACTGCATTTAAAAAGCATCATTTGTAGTTGTTCAGGGATGTTCTACTCACTTACCCACATAAAATTGTGTATGTTTAGTGAAAATTACTATATCCCATTACTAAAATTTAGCAGATATCATTCAAAGTTACAGACAGATTACTTATTTTGTGTAATACATGAAAAATTAAAATGTGGGTTTTATTTAGAATGATTCTCAATTTCTTATCAACCCTCAGTCTTTGAACTTACAACTTATACACATTTCTGTCACCCTCAAATACTGAATGGAATCTATTTTTAATATAATTAAGAGATTTGTTGGTGTGCTTTCACCCCACTGTACTCAAGAGAGTCCATATTCAAATGTGCCACAATGAAAACATACCTGCACTACTTTTAGGTTTCTTATAAGCTACATGGCACATGCAGATGTAAGGAATTCAATAATTCACATGTGGAATAACTTTTTAATTATTCATACATTGTTTTTTCTTTCTGACTGGCAAGTGGTATGAGTGAAACTTCTCTGATTGATAGCTATTATTTATTATGAGGATGATGAATAACAATCTATTATTCTGTAATCTTAAGAGTGAGAATAGAAAATTGTGAACCAATAAATCTTAAGACTTAAAACTCTTAAATTTTAGACTGACCTAGAGGAACCATGATTATGGAGAAAATAAAAATAATAGAAGATAAAATAAAAAAAGAATTAAGGATGAGATTGTACTCCCCTACCACCTATTAAAGACTTAGGAACACAAAAGTATATCTCTCTCCTCTCTCTCTTTTCTGTCTCACTGCTTCCACTCAGATCATCTAGACACTGTGGTATATAGTATCACCTCCCATTACTGGCGTGGATATGATTAGTCACAATCTATCCCCTTTATGCACAAAAGTTCATAATGCTACAAACAAGAAAAGACTTTTTTTTGTTTTAAAAAAAAATAGGATTTCAATCAGATCCTACAGAAATTCTGACTACTTAAGAGTTAGGAATCACCTCCAGAGACCTATTTAGCATGTGCTTAAACTACATCCCATGAAAAGATGTATTTAAAGGATGATGTTCCACATTGACTCTTCTCTTCCTGTAGCCTAAAGTTCTTCAGCCTACACACCACAATAATTGCTATTTGATATTTTCACCTGCACCTAGTAAGTGGCAGTAATTACTACACTGTTTTAGACCAGGTTTTCTATGTTTCTCGACATCTCTCTACTATAGTTTTCTTCAGTTCATAACACATTGAAGACTTTCTCTCTGAATCATCTTCTTTTTAGTTTTCTTCCCATCTGTGCAATAGCTCAAAATACATTCTTCTAGACGTCTTTATTTCCAATGTCTTTTTTTGAACTGTAGCTCCCATGTTTCTCACCAAAAAGTTCTTCCCTTCCTTGTAAAATAGGTGGTAGCTTTCCCATTTCTATTTTCTCACAGTAACTTGAATCAATGAATGATGAAAGCACTTATTAAACACTTAATTTGTACCAGATACTGTGACAAGTTTGAGGATACAAATAAAAAAGAAAAAAGAAATGGGGCAATCTCTCTTTCATGGAATTAACATGAATCAGAAAACAAAAACAAAAATAAAAACAAATAAACTTATAGATTTAGTTTAGCTACCAAGTGGATGGAGAGGTATTGACAGCCTAAGAGTATATTGACACAGGTAGATACCTAGAACTCCTCAGGATATAGCAAGAAAACAGTGAACAGTACTCAGGTGTCTTGAAGACATAGTTTCATGTTAGAAGATAAGAACTGAAAGACTTTAGGATGCTGGGACAGGACAAATGATAAACTTTTGTGCCTCTGTATTTTACTTGAAATCATATTTAGTCACTTCCAACTGATCTAAGTGCTATAGAGAACTATTTTATTTTACTCCCTGAGCAACCCCAACAGGGTATTGGCTAACAGTGGTTGAGATAGAGGATCAGTTTGTCTTCTCTTTCTGAAAAGCCACAGTGCTACACCTGCAATCATGGCAATGTTCCTTCATAAGTTTATAGTTTAAGAAGGGAACCTATCCCCTCTGCAATTTTCTCTTCAATTGATACTCCAACTTTCTCTTGGCTAAATGTGTGAGATTATTAAAATTACCTGGTGCTAATGTCTCAAAATATAGTAGAAGATTATATCTCAGCTAATTAATAAAATAATACATACATCAAATTCTATATACTTAGAATGTGTTTTCCATTTGCTGTAAGCTTGTTTTTTATTTTAATATGAGATGGAGGATACCTATTTTAAAGAGATCATATTATCATGGTGGGGTGTATGGGGTGCTCAGGGAGGAGTAGTATCTCTGGTATGGAGGGCTTGTCATGCCCTCCTAGGGCAGCTCTCCAGCCTCTGACCCTCACCTGACACCCAGCTCTCACTTGTGGCTCCTAGTAGCTGCTAACATGCGGCAGTGGCCACACCCCGGGCAACGGCTTCGACAGGCCAGCTAAACCTTGTGAGGGTAGCCATCGGGTCGTAGACCCCTGATGAACCAGGGCTTTGCTCACCCAGCATGTGAAGACTGCTTCGGCCGAACAGACAGAAGAAACCAACAAGAAGGTTCAACAGCTGAGATGGCGATGCAGCAAAGCACTGTGGAGTGCTTAGGGACTGTTGGAGAAGAAAAGACAACAGGGCTAAGCAATGCAGCTGAGGAAGTCTCCAGGTGTAACGATTTTTTGTGCCAATGGACCCAGGCTTCCCACGCCGAGAGAGTGGGATTGTCTCTGTGCATCGACTTCTCCACTTAAATCTCCTTCATGCACAAGTGTTTTTGTGCACACTCATCTACACCAAAGATGAAAGTATACAAAGACAACCATCATCCTCGTTTACCGAGAGACTACTAATATTATCATGGCTTTAATATTTTTATGAGAATTCAGCTTAATTGCCTAAGGTCTTCAAGTATCATATTCCCTATATCTATATATTCTTTATGAATTATAATAACACATTATAATGGAAATACTCAATAAAAATTGCATTATCATTAAAATTTGAAAATGAAAACCAAAGAAATATACTATCTAGTCAGAAGTAAAGAAAATTCAAATAAAAGCTCTTAAAACTGCTTTAGGCCTTCAGAATTTTGAGTGTTTTTGTTTCATAAAACAATAAAGATCATTTAATCTTAATATCATATAAGTAATTAATATTCTGTGCCATATGTTGCTTTATTTTTAAAACAATCTCTCATTATTTCTCTTGAGGATGAGGCCAAATGCACAATGACTTTTTTTCTTTTCTTTTAATGTTGATATAAAGACAGATAAATTGAACAAATAGATCTCAATTACAGTTAATGCTATGTAAATGAAAATATTTAATGTAGTTTAAACATGTTATTATCATGCAAAATAATCAGTCAATAAAATATAATAAAGATGAATCATACTGTATTTTAATAGTACAATTTAGTAAATGTGACTAACAAAATCATTGTAACATAAAGGAAATAATGAAATAAAAAATTAAAAAAATAGTTTTACCACTTATGTGCCTTGTACTATGGTAAATGAGAGATAAAATACAAATAGAAGGGCATGCACACACACATACATAGACACACATATACACATAGTCCCTGCTTACCATGGTATGTGGGTCCAACCCTCCCACAGGGAATGGGGGTCCTTAGAGGTGTGGCAGGATTGGCAAAATGAAGACGGGCAACAATTAACATTTCAACCTGCAGTTGGCCATGACAGGAAACTCTTCCAACTTTTGCTGGCTTGATTTTTATTTTTATATCCTCAGTGGTCACACATACTTGGCACACAGTTTCATTTTGCAATATACATGCTTCCTTACAAGTAATGGAGTAGGTCATACATTACCTTTTAACAAATTATTTAATTAACATTCTATGATTATCCTACATACTTTGTTTCTATAGATCCTAACAACAAATGTGAAGCTTTTACAGAAGATAGATATTTTCTCATCACGGGAATATGGGAATAGCGAAGCTAGAGATCAGTTCCTCATTAACCCATGAAGTGCTCAGATATGCAATTAAACCAAGAGTGATTATTCACTACTTTAATCAAATATAGAATTAATCAAATTTCTAAGGATATAATCATCACAATACTGTCATCAAGTTAGAGGGATCATAGGGTAATAAAACATAACCCATCCTTAAGTATTTCTCCAATATCAGGCTTTCATTTTCTAATGTTTCACTAAGGTTTCCAAGACATTTTATTTTGCCTACAGAGTTTACAATCATTCCAGTGAGGTGGAACACACCAGCCTCTGCATGAAAGGCAATTAATATACCTGGTCAGGGAGTCTTGTCATCCCTGGCCTGTATAGATATAGGGAATACAAATACAGTTGCTTTAGAGGCTTTTATACCTAGAGAGAGGGAGGGTTCCATCTTATCTAAGTGGGTATATAGGATTCCTTAGGTTTTATTTTATAAGTAGAATCTTTTGGCAATATTCTAGGGGGATAGAGTAGGACAACTATTTAAACCTTGCAGACATTTTACTCTTATCTATGTTTTTCTGGGAATGGGTAAGAATATTAATCATAACAATTCCAGTAATAAGGGATGTTAGTGAGAGTCACATGGGGTGGGGTTGGGGGGTTGAGTGGATGTTTCCATACTTCCTGGAGGCCACTTTGTGGTCCCTGGTTTTCACCTGTGACTGTGTCAGACAGTGTGGACTTGATTGCTACCAGCATCTGCTCTCAAATAATTTTGATTATAATAAACAAAGTCAATGTAGATAGAGAATTGTGTCTATTGAAGAATATTTTGGTCAAGGAAGTCACAGGAATAGTAAGCAAAATCATAAAAAAATTTGAGAGACATTTGTTTGTCTATGTGTGTATATGTGTGCCCTTCTATGTTTGTATTAGGTCAGTGACCTTGTGGACAAGGCCATGAAAATCATTCTCCCTGATACCTTTGATCCTGGATAGCTATTTTTTTTTCAATTGTATAAGATTAGTAATTAGGAAAAAACCAATGAAAAAAATATAAACTATAATATACTTCTATTAGAGTGCCTAGAATGGATGATATAGGGCTTGGAACACACCTCAAAAACATGGTGCATTAATTTTAATAATTTCAGAAATATTTTCTATAGTTGGATCAAAACCAAACTTTTAAAATTCAATGTCCACTATCCCTTTAAATATATCCCCCTCTATAATCTTTGCCTTTCCCATCCCTGCATTACAGATCTTACTATTCCCTCTTCTAAAAATATTCTCATCTTTTGTCTTTTACCAAATCCATTACCATTGTATACTGAAAAGAACACTTGAGATTTATGTCATGAGGCTCTATGAAAGAAACAGTTTGTAAAGCTCATTATATTTGGAGTCAGAGGAACTAGGTTTAAAATTATCCTCATGGTGTTCTGGGGGGTAGAGTCAAGATGGCAGAGTAGAGTAGAGAAGATCAGAGTCACCATGAGAATCCTTTTCAACCAATATTAAAAAAAATGCCACAAAATTAATACAAGATTGAAAGAATCAATAAGGAGACAGGGTGAAATAACTTTCAAGAAAAAAGAAAACCTAAAAGGTAGTTAGAGAATATCTGGGGGACTGGGGTGAGAGGAGAGCATAGTCATCAAGAGGCTATAGCAAGGCGTAAAGAGCAAGCCAAGAGCAAGACACATACTCTAATCCCAAATCTGCCATTCCATGTTCAGGACCTAAGTCCAATCCAACATTGAGATCCTGAGACCCTGTCTTGGTTAAATCGAGGTCCAACCAACACACCATTGAAATTCCAAATTTATGGAGAAGTCCAGAATCCCAGCCTAGGGCAATCTATGCTGAAGTAGGCTGGTCTGGGCCCAGAGAAAAGCCTTGAGTCCTTTTCTTGGCCTGTGGTAAGGACATAAATCACAATTTGATGTTGTTGATAGATCCAAAACGGGTCCATATCTATTTGCCAAAATCTCAGGGTAGAGAACCAGGACAAGGCAATCAACTATGTTCATAATTGGATCAAGTACACAGTGAGGCCAAAAACTTACATCTAAGCCTGAGGCTAGAATTTGAGTAGTCCCTGACCTGATCAAGCTCAGAGTAATACCAAAAGCTTATGCCGAAGTCTGAGCCAAATCTTTAAGCTATCAGCATCTAAAGGGTTAATTGAATCAGCAGTGTGAGGTGGCCCTCAGAGCTTCCCTCTTTTGTGAAATAGAAACCCATAGACTCCATATAGACAATTTAGGTAAGTTAAGTCAAAAAGCCAGATTTCTCCAAGTCAAGGTAGAAAGTTAAATTTTATTGGAAGAGGGCAAAGTCCTAAATAAAAGTGTTCTCTTGTATGTATTACATTGCTGGACCCTAGCAAGAGGCAATGCCCAGACGTTAAGACCTGGTTTTTATAACAAAATGAATACTTCCCTACAAGATCACAAGACATAACATCATATGGACCTTATTTTAGAAACAGTTACCTAATTACAAAGCTGATTTCTGAAAGCCCATATTAGTCCTTTGACTAATGACTTAGTCAAATCAAGTGACCATTACCTCTCTCATATGATCTGGGGGAAGAGATGATTATTTCCAAACAGGAAATGGGGTGTGATGTTTTTTGCCATATTTGGACATGAGATCCGGATAGTCAGCATGTTATGATTAAGGGAAGTTCAATCTTAGGGAGGGGTTAGATATCCCTTTAGAAGCAGTTTTTATGCTTTAGTTAGGAATCCTTGTAAAATTATGAATTTTACTGATTGTATTAATATTATAATGGAATTTATACTAATCAATTTAGAATCACAATACTGATTATCTTAAACCTATCCCTATCACTAAAATCCAATCAAGTATAAGAAGGTAGGGTACTTTTTTTCCCACATCTCACACCATCATACCATCTTGGAAGAACTGAAATTGGCAGAAACATAAAAAAACTAAGCATAACATTAAGGAAGTACAGAAGTTTAAGAGATACCCTAAACTCCAAGAGAACAGAGGCTACCTATAAAAAGATAGGTTAAATGAGCAGACAACAATAAAAAACACCTAACTCTAAAGAATTTTTATGGAGACAAAGAGGAAAGTATAGACAAAGAAGGGGACAGTGAAAGAAAAGCAAACATATGTACAAAGTCCAAAAGAAAAATATGGATTGGACATAGATTCTAGAAGAGCTCAAAAAAGACTCCAAAAATCAATGAAGAGAGCCAGAGGAATCGTGCAGAAGAGAAATGAAAGCAATGCAAGAAAAAATGAAAAAGGGAGAACCAAAAGCTTATGGAGGAATATCAGGCCTTAAAAATTGGAATTAAGCAACTAAAAACTAATGATTTCAAGAGAAATCAAGAAACAATAAAACAAAATCAAAAGAATGAAAAACCAGATGAAAAGAATGGACTATCTTACTGAAAAAATGACTAACCTAGAAAATAGATACAGGAGAGACAATTTAAAAATTACTGGACTACCTGAAAGCCATGATTAAAAAAAAAAAGTCTGGATACCATAATATAAGAAACCATCAAAGAAAAATACAATGATATCCTCCAACAAGAAAATAATATTGAAATTGAAAGAATTCACAGATTATCTCTTGAAAGAAACCTTCAAATGACAACTTCCAGGAATATAATAGGTAAATTCAAGATCCCCTAAGCCAAGGAGAAAAATATACTTCAAAACAGCCAGAAAGAAACAATTCGAATACCATGGAGATACAATCAGAATCACACAGGATCTAGTGGCTTCTTCATTAAAGGGTTTAAAGGCATGGAATATGATATTAACTAATGCAAAAGATCTAGGTTCACAACCCAGAATCACCTATTGAACAAAATTGAGTATATCTTTCAGGGGAAAAAATGGACATTCAGTAAGATAGAAGTCTTTCAAGCATTCCTGAGGATTAAGCCATACCTAAACAAAAATTTGAAGTCCAAACATGAGACCCAAGAGAAGTCTAAAAAGGTAAATGAGAAAGAAAAAAAAAATAAGGGACTGATTAAGGTAAAAATGTTTGTATTTATCCATGGAAAGAGGATATCTGTAATTCTCAAAAATTACTCTTAATAGTAGAGTAGATAGAAGCAATATACTCAAAAAAAAGGATTGAAGGGTGGGGAAGTAAGCTGATTATGATTATATGATGTGTATGATTATGTATGATAATATGATATGATGTATATGTAAATTGAATGATATAAAACAATATGTATGTATATGATAGAATATGCAAAACCTCAAAGGGTGGAAAAAGAGGATTGCACTGAAAGAAAAGGGAAAGGAGAGATAGAATAGAGTAACTTAATTTAACATAAAGAGGGGTAAAAATCATTATGGGGAGCGGAGGATAAGAACGGTGATAGGCAATGCTTAAACCTTACTCTCATTGTAACTGGTTCAGAGGGGAAAAAACAAATATACTCATTGGGGAATAGAATTCTATCTTACCCTACAGAGAAAAAGAAGGGGAATAACACAAGGGAAGGGGAATGTAATTGGAGGGAGTGGGAAGTAGGGGTTGTGGTGATAAAAAGCAAAACATTGGTGAAGAATTTGTTTTTTTAAAGATTATTCTATTACAAAAAATGAATAATATGGAAATATATATTGAGTGATAATTCATGAATATCCCAGTGAAATTGCTTGTCAGCTCTGGGAGGAGGGAGGGAAAAGGGGAAGGAAAGAGAATCATGTAACCATGGGAAAATGCTTAAATAAATTAAAAATAAATAAAATCATCTTCATATCTCTTTGTACTGGGTGACCCTGGTTGAATGTCTTAACTATTGCCAATTAAGTTTCTTCAAGTATCAAATGACAACGTTAGACTAGATAGTCTGTAAAGTCTCTTTCAGCTCTAAATCTAGGACTATCTAAACTGGAATTAAACTTTTGATATTCTAAAGCAGTGAACTTTAGAATTTGAGAATGAGATTGCTATGGACCAGAAAGGAGACTGGATTATAGTCCTGGCTTCAATATTGATCTAAGTATCTTACCCTCTTTGAGTCAATTTCCCAAAGTTACTAAATGAGAAGGTTGAGTTGTATGATCTTAGAGCACTATGATCTATAGTTCTGTGTATTAATATTCATTTAATTGAATTTTATTTAAGAAATGTCTATTAAGACCTTGTTGGGTGCAAATTAATGAATGTCACTGATGATAATAAGGTTACTGTGATATTGACCCTACTCTCAAGTAATTTTTAGCACAACATGAAATAACACATATCATCTTTCATTGAAGTTATGTATACATGTATTATTCTTCATTTTACTTTGTAAGCAACTTTTTAGAAATTGTTCTTCTGAAAGCTTTTTAGTTCCAAAATATTTACATAAATACTTCTCTGCTAAAGACCTACTTAAATATCTCTTCATGACATAGCGTTTACTGTAAGCTCTTAAAGGTAGTGTCATAAAAACACAGTCTCTGGAAGGTCTTGCCATTATGGAAAAAAAAAATTCAAATATAGACCTAGTGACAAAATCTATGTCTGCCATTCCAGGAAGTCTATCTGAGTTTCTGAGATTTATCACTAGCTAATTACAAGGTCCTGCATTATTTCAGTCACAGGAACTCTTAAAGAACATGCACTTTGCTATTAAAGGGTCTATGAGCTGCACCGATGAATCAAGTATCTACTCTGACAAAATTATAGATCCTGGAAAATACTGAAGAAAATAAAATGTTATGTCACATATAATTTCATAACTATAGGGATAACATCCTATAGACTTAGGCTTGTTGTCTTAAAAAGTATAATTTTAAATCCAACCCTTGATATTTTTTACTTAGATGTATCATCTCAGGGAACTTTGCTTACTTTCTATGTTCCTCTGCTAGTTGCCAGAAGTTATACTCTATGTTAAATGTGTATGTGATCTGCATCCATGGTGAGAATCTCCACATCAGGAGCTACATATGCTTCAGGAATATATGTAGTTACCATTACCGTTGTGTCTGAATGTATTTAATGGACATATTCTGGAAGAAGGAAACTCTTGAGTAGCATATTGGTTCTCTGAGGACCTAAAGAACAAAAAAAAGTTCTGTGGTATGCTGAATAATCCTTATAAGGAAAATTCATGTTAAAATGGATAATCTAAAAGAATGAGGAGTCATGGAGTAATATTCA
Source organism: Monodelphis domestica (assembly GCF_027887165.1). NCBI lineage: Eukaryota > Metazoa > Chordata > Mammalia > Didelphimorphia > Didelphidae > Monodelphis > Monodelphis domestica. Next base: position 353,338,218 of record NC_077229.1, on the reverse strand, counting down.
TCAGTATTTATAGAAGTACCTATGCTGATGAAAATAAATCTCTATAAAAGTGTCAAGGAAAATTGTTATTATAAGAAATTCTATGCAAATAAATTGTGACAAAAAATTCTTTTTTGCTAAACTAGCAACTCTCAAACATAATAATCTATTAAATTTAGATTTTACATATCAATTATATTTGTATTAAACTATAAATATTACAATAAGAGAGATTTCCTCCCACATTAAAAAACTCATATTCAATCAGAAAAGTATCAAATAGAGGTTACAGATTTCAATGGTACTAAACTGGCCTTGGAGCCAGTTGTGTCCCCTGATTCCTCTAGTTTCATTTCTCAAAATTCTGGATTATATGAGAATATTCAATAAAAAGAAATTAAAGGTCATTCCCAAATTCCATAAACACCAATAATCAGTAGCTTAACATATTAAATAAAGGCATTCCTGAAATTACTATAGTCTTTTGAATGCCATGTAAATATATATTTTTTCATGCTTATTCTATCCATCTTTATTTGACAATTTAAAGCATACTTTTCTAGACAATTGATTTATTTCTATTTAAGTATATTAAAGTTATGGAAAGTATATGTATGGAAAGTATTATGGAAAGAATATTTCCATTTAATATACTTGTTATCTCTTCTTCTTCCTTCTACCTGTGCTGAAAAATCTTAATTCTTCATCTGCTAAGGATGGCAAGTAGTGGAGATTCAATAGCATTCTGTGATGGCTGGTAGATGATTTTGTTTGACGACATGTTTATTGCTTATTTCCTAAGATTATTATGCGGATTAAACAAAATAAGCAGTAGAAATCAATTTACAATCTACAAAATTAAATATAAGTATTGATTATTAGGGCAATCGTGATCATAATTGTGAGTTTCTATCTATTCCTTGATGGGGATAGAAATACTAAAAATGAAAAAAATAAAAATAATAATGTTTGCAGAATACCTGATGCTTTGTAACCTCATCATTTCACCCCAAATTATATTCTGCTTTGCCTTTGTATCCAATACTCCCAATAAGTTTTTGTGGTAATCATTTGTCCAAGATCACATAGTAGTAAATTGTTACTAAAACCACAGAGGGGGAGAAGGGGGATAGGACCTAACTGAATTAAGGAGTTTTTTTGTATTGTCAAATTCATAAATAATTTTAATTTTGCTCAGGCTTGTAATTTAATTTTATAGGAAATTCCTAATTGGCTAATTCCACCAATAATACACTTATTCTACACCTTATATAGAATTTGGGTGTTTGTCCATGATGTTAAATTTGAATAGAAATAAATGGGCAGCATTAACTTCATCTATGTTGTATTATATTTTTAATTTATTTTGTTAAACATTTCCAATTATATTTGGTCAGTGGACCTGAAATTTCTTACTATTTGACCATTAAGAACAAAATTTATTTAACTTCTCAAAAACTATATAAACTAAAGGCAGATTTTGAACCAAATCTTTTTGACTATGAGGTCTTTTCACATCTCTATTGCAGGATGTGCCCCCTCTATATAAAAGTGCAGAAAAGAAGTTGTTATATTTGCACATAAAAAATTATCTTTTTTAACCCATTGGAATGAACAAATGAATGAGTGAATAAAAATTTATCACATTCTTTTTAGGATCTAAGCTCTGGGCATACAAATAAAACAATGAAGCAATGGAATGTCAAATAGAAACTTTTCCTGTTCCTTAGGGTTTAATAACAAAGCTAATGCTTAATGTTTCTTTTTTAGTTTCATTTCCACTGATAAAATTATATCTGCTTCTTATGTTGAACAATTTTACAGTACCAAGGTATTAGATGGCAAGAACTTTCTTTCCAAGGTCATCACTACCTGTGTTTGTAAGATCTACAGGAACAATTGCAGGATTGCGTCTCAATTGGCATTACTTATAAGGATAAAGGATGAGAGCAGAGAGTGGGAAGGATTATCATTCCCAACACTATTAAGTTTAGGATCTTTGTCTTACCATATTTAGATCTAAGGAAAACCATGGTGGTAAAGTTAGTCCCAGTGTTTTGTTTTTCCTCTTCATTAAGTGCCCTGTTGTTCCAGCTAGGTTGACTTGTCTGTCGTCTGTCTCTTGTCAGGGGTCTGTGGCAATAGCTGATTTCTTCACCATAGAATTTGTTTTCCTGGAGGATGGATATAAGGTGTGAGCTGCTAGAACTAGTGGTCTTTTGGATACTGACAATCACAGAGTCCTTCTGGCCATTTATCCCCTAACAGTAGTCAGACAGTAGAGTAGCCACCACTGGTAGTGATAGCACTCTCTCCAGCATGATTTCTACCCTCAATGAAAAAATCCAATGTGGACTTTGATTTAATGAATAATATGATATGTTGCCTTTAATTTAATTTAAAAGCAGAACCACACAGATACAAATATTGTCATAAACAGTTGCATGTCTCAAAGCAAGAAGGCATTTCCAGGTAAAGATCATTATGTCAAGTCCTCAGAGTAATTAGAGGAATCATTAAGAACACCATGAATCTCCAAACCCTGAAAAAAAATGGCAAGCACTCAGGCAAAATCCCAATATCAGTGAATCACTATGAAACATAGTTCCCTGATCAATGAAGGATAAACAGCTGCTTTCCAGTCCAACAGAAGTATTATAGCTTTGTTTATTTGAAATATGCTTGATTCTTGATCAATAAGGATTATACAGTTTAGGAAAATAAGTAAATATAAAAATAACTTTTTTTGGGAAAGTTTTTCTCTGTAACCCAAGTTCTACCTGGTTCCATAGTCAAGTGCTTTTAAAAAATCTGTGGCAAACTCAGGGTAAGAGGAACACATTACCATGAATTACTTTTCAATAGCAGTGGAAGTGTTTCAAGGTTGTCTGTTGCCTGCAGACTTGTTAGTTCCTTCTTGGAGTAGGTCACAAGGGAGGGATTTTTGAAGCAATACCAGAAGTGTACATAAAAAAAATATCAATATGATGCATGACTGTAATCTCCTCTTTGCAGATGCTAATGCCTTGCTTGCCGCAATAAGAAAGCAGGTGCCAAAATATCTGTCAAAGTCTTAGTGTGTTTGTTGGTCAGCACAGAGGCAAAGAGGAAGAAATCAGGAATAAAACTAGAGGCCGTCATAGGACATAAATCTTCATAGTCCAGGAATCCCTCTCAGATTTGAGGGAAAGTTTTAGGTGTCCTTTAGCGCTCTTTAAGCCAGAGGATGAAATGCTGTCACTGGCACCAGCACTAGAGTGTATTCCAGGAGGAGGAAGTGAATTATTTTCCCACCTGGGGAGGTCTTCTGTGATCCATCTGCTTGTAAATGTAAAATAAACAACACCAGTGAGGTGATTTGAGACATGAATCTAGTCCTTCTTAAGAGAAGAGTGAGTGCATAGACAGATTTTTTTTGATTATTCAAAGATTATACTGAAAGAAGTAAGATAAAAAGCTGCTTTCCAGATCAAATGTGAACAAGTATGGAATCTGGGAAGAAATATAACTTGAGAATATCATCATCCAAGGGAATAAAGAATGAAAAGAAAAAAATAATTTGGAAAAATGTATGATGACAAAAGAAGAAAAGACTCTCTCTTCCTGCATTATAAAGAAAAGCATGTAAAATTGTTTTTTTAAAGAATGAGAAAAATTCATACCACATTGCCTTGCATAATGCCTTAATAAATGCTTGTTGAACTGATTAATTGATTTGAATCGGTATTAGTAGTAACAACCAAACAGATAAAACAACATGTAGTATAATCCTACAAGTTCAAAATTAGGCCTTCACACCTTAATTTAATTAACTTCACATGATAAAATGTAAAAGTTTATAAGTAGCTTTGGGTCATGGCAGTGACAAAGAGGAGACAAACTATTAATAGTCCTGCTTATATTCAAGGAATCCATATCAACCTCAGAGGCCAGGATGGAAATGACTTGAGCCAGGGAAAAGTTGTGAGAGCAAACAATTTGAAGGAATACAAATCCCTTTGAGAATGAAAAAAAGTCTAGCTTTGCTTTTGACAGGGTTTTAGGGAACTTGAGAACATTAAATTTAAAAAGAACAGGAAATAGTTCTTCCTATTTAAATTTTATAAGAATACAAACATACACATATGTATATATACATCTATATATAAAATTGCCTAATCTTTCCAAAAGGAAGTTATTTCTATTAAGATTTATTGTTTTTAATATTTACAATAGACACCTTGCTCAAATTTGACTGCATTATGAAAATATGTTTAACATGTGCTTTTAATATCTTAAATTTTAAAAAATAGTCTTATGCTTCTTGATCTATAGATAAGACAACTTTCTGTGTTCCATCACAGTTCTTCCTAGTCCATCCTTAAGACAATAGTTTTCATTACTGTTATTTTCTCTAAAAGTAAGCCAATCAGATCTACAGGTAGACAAAACTATTTCTTCTATAATTTTGGGACTCAATACCAACTTGTAAGTTAAATGGAGTTAATCAATTCTATTAATAGACATATATTATTAGTCCCTGGAAAAAATTGCTGATTTAATTTTAAATATAAAAAGCAATATGATATTCAGATCACATTCTATTCAATATATGATTTCTTTCTGCTGATTTAGCTAAGTAATGCAATAGAAAGAGTTCTGGGCATGGACTTAGAAAGTTTTAAATTCAGTTTCAGATACTTTGAAGCTATATAACTCTGGGCAATTTACTTAGCCTCTTTTTCCCTCAGTTTCTTTCAATGTAAAAGAGAGATAATAGTACCTATCTCACCAGGCTGTTATGAGGATCAAATTTGGTAATATGTATTGCCACATCGTAGGCCGTCTATAAATGCTTCTTCCCTCCCTCCAGTGGTAAAGTATGCCATAGATTTGAAGATAGGTTCATTTTCTTAAGTGTATATTTAATAATACCATTTGTCAAGTCCTGTACATTCTTTTCTTTATAACACACTGTACAAAAACTAATAGATTGAATTGATAGATGCCTGGTCCTAAGTACCCATGGAGTCTGATTATAATCATATTCAGTGACAATGCTTTTATCTCATTCAAAGATAACTTCACTGGAGAGTTTGGTGAGAGGTTTATGGTCCTTGGAACTTAAATATAACACCTCTGGGAGCTTCAAAATCTAGGACCTGGAAGGGCAGAGTGAGGGCAGAATATCTCCATTTTTCTGCATCTAGGTAATGAGAATTATCCAGTAGTAGAGTTTTTAGATGTAGATATTTTGTGGTAAAGGAAGATTAAATATTGTCTTGATGAATTATGGCAGAATGGTAACAAATGCTAGAAGAGTAGGCTGACAAGCAATGATCAAATCTCCTACCTAATCAGGAGTAGACTGGATGGAACAATCTAAGTTAACCCCTAAATGCTAATAATTAAAATTATAATCTTTATTTTTAGAATTTACTGGAAGCTCTAGAGATATAAAATCCAAATTCCTTCTTTCACTATTTGAAAGGTTAGAGATAGGCAAATACACACACACATACACATATACACACAAACACACATCTCTATCTATCTATCTATCTATCTATCTATCTATCTATCTATCTATCCACACAAACAACAATATATACATACAGATATATTTGTCCTATGAGGTTTCTGGCTATCTCTTAATGTAAAAACATATTTCTATTGTCTGTACAGGAAAAATGGGAACCAAAACTGTTATTCTATATCTTTTGAGACTAATAATATTAGTTCCAAATATCTACACTAGGGTAAAGCAAAGTAGATTCTTTTCTACTTTGTAACAACTTTGTAACAACCTGTTTGCATAGGTTCCTGCAATTTGGATCAACAGGACATTTTCCATGATTAACAAAATATTTGGCCTCTTCCTAAATTCTGTTTTCCTCAAAGAGAGAATGTGCTTTTATTTTGACAATAAATGCTGCCACTTGCATATCCCAACACTTCATATTTTGCCCTTGAATGACCCTTCTCTCTATCTTCCTTTATCCTGTCAAAAGCTTTATTTTTCTATTCTTTGTAGGTGACAGACAGTGCTGATTGGATGTGTACTCTCAGCAGTCCTGAAGTGTCACCAAATCACTACCCCAGGTTTCAGAATTGTTATCTGCCATAGAAGATTTCTTAGCACACTAATAAATCTCTATTTTCAGTTTGGCCTTTTCTCTGTGAGCCAGTCATTAGTCTCTTTCTGATAGGTATGTCTTTTCCATGAGGTTTAAAGAATTACCAGTATTTGGGGTTCCATTTTTTTTGTTCAAAAACTATATTGCCCAAAGATTCCCCAACTGTAAAAGTAAAGTTATCTAACTATGTATGACTTATTTAAATATTAATAATGAAAATTCAATAAATTCTACTCAATTCAACAAATACTTATTCTTCTCAATGATGGAGGTATTGTTAAATGCTCAACCATAAGAACAAATTAACAGTTCAGATTAAAACCCAGAAATCTATCCTGTCCTTTTCCCCCAATAACCTTCAATAAAGGACCACCTAATATAATGACAGACTTCTGAATCTCTTGAAAGAACATGTATAGCAACAGAGATCATGAACTGCCTATCATCTATCCCTTTTTCATGTTATATAAAAGCCTTGTTTCCTTTACTCAAGATTTTTTTCTTTGAAGTATCTTTACTATCATTTCTAGCCTTTAATTATTTATTAATAACATGAATTAACCTACTTATAACTACCTACATCTTTCTTTGGATCTTGTGATATTTCATAATTCCCAGTCATAAAGCTTGGGGAAAGGTGGAGTAAGGGCATATTTTGCAGGGTTTTAGTAGTTTTGGTGGAGCAACTATGTCCCTGTCCTCTAATGCAATTATCTAAATTAATTTTCCTCTAATACAAAAAACTCTTTACAATTCAGTTTTGTTTTATTTTATCTTTTATTCCTCAGTTGAAGATTTTAGGTACTAATCCTGTCAGAGAAAGAAAGAAACAAACAAACAAAAACAAGTGAAGAATGAAAGAAACACAAAATAAGAAAAGAAAGATGGAAAGGAAAGATGGAAGGAAGGAAGGAAGGAAGGAAGGAAGGAAGGAAGGAAGGAAGGAAGGAAGGAAGGAAGGAAGGAAGGAAGGAAGGAAGGAAGGAAGGAAGGAAGGAAGGAAGGAAGGAAGGAATATCCTTACCCAAAGGTCTCTAAATAACTTCCTTTGGGAAAAATACCTACACAAATGAGATCTGTAAAGGCAGCAAATAGGGGAAGTAGGGGAGATAAAGCAAAATCAGTTAAACCATGTATAATCCCAGCTATTTTATTTTATTTTACTTACTGTTATTTACAATTTCATGTTTTTACCTTTTAGTTCACTGTCTGGAGGTAACATTCAAAATTTGTTCTTCCAGCATCAATTCTCTACCTGTATATGATGTTCTCTTTTTTCTAGTTCTTTCACTATTCATTATTCTATGTTGTTCTTTACAAGTTATTTATTTTTATTAGTCTGCTCATTACTTCTAATGGAGCAGTAATATTCCATCACAATCATATGCAACGATTTGTTTAGCCTTATTTCCTGGACACTACAAAGAGAGATACTGGAAATATTGTGGGGCATATTAGTTCTTTTACTTTTTCTGTAATAACCTTCGATATCATACTCAGCAATATCCTCAATCTAAGGCCATACACAGTTTTATAAATCTGGATGTAATTCAAAATTGTTCTTTAAAATGATTGGCTCAGTTCAAAACTCCAGGAACAATGTTTTAGTGTTCCCATTTTTCCACATCTCTTTCAGCATTTTTCCTTTTTACCTTTTCTAACTTAGCCAATCTGATGGGAGTGAGGTGATATCTCAGAAATGTTTTGTTAAAATTTCTCTAATTAGTAATCATCTAGAGCATTTTTCACATATCTATATATGGCTTTGATTTGTTTATCTGAAAATTGTCTGTTCCCAAGTTTTGCCCATTTATTAATTGGGCAATAGTTCTTATTCTTATAAATTTGACAAAGTACTCTCTCTCTCTCTCTCTCTCTGTATGTCTCTGTCTCCATATATGTGTGTGTGTGTGCCTATGTATAGATATATGTATATATACATATATGTAAAATAAGAAACTTGTGACTTTCTATAATCCCCCCAATTTTTTTCTGCTTTCCTTCTTATCTTGCCATATTGTTTTATTTGTACAAAAAGTATTCAATTTAATGTGTTCAAAATTATAAATTTTACATTTATTAATGTTCCCCATCTGTTGGTGACTCATATATTCCTCTCCTATCCATAAATTGGATATATCATAATTGGATATATCATATGTCCCTTGATCTTCTAATTTACTTATGATAACTCCTTTTCTTTGTAGTTTATGTAACATTTTGAACTTATATTAGAGAATGGTATAAAATATTGGCATATATATGTATATATATATATGTATATATATATATTGCCAAATTAGCTTTCAAATAGTGATTTTTTTACCAATTACAGATTTCTTAGTTCCCAAACCTGGATTTATGCTTTTGTCAAACACAAACATCCTGTAGTCCTTTATTGTTGTTAGCTGTATGTCTCTTCTATTCCACTAATCTATCTTTGTATTTCTTACTTAGTAAAAGATAATTTTGATAACTCCTTTATAATGCAATTTAAACTCTGGTACTGCTAACCCTCCTTCCTTTTCTTTTTTAAAAATAACTATTTTACTATCCTTTATTATTTTTTCTTCCAAATGTATTTTATTATTTTTACTCAATATTTTTGGAGGTAATTCAATTAGAATGCTATTGAATAACCACATTAGGGAGGATTGCATTTTAAATTTTATTAATTTTGACCATCCAGGAACAATTAATATTTCTCAAATTATTTAGATCTGACTTATTTTGTATGAACAAGTATTTTAAAATTATGTTCGTGTAGTTCCTGGGTTTGTTTGGGAAGGTTTACTGCCAGGTATTTTATTTTATCTATTATTATTTAAAACAGAGCATATCTTTCTAACTCTTCTTACTGGACTTTCTTATTACAATATGAAAATAATGATTTATGTATGTTTACTTTGTATTTTGCTACTTTTCTAAAGTTATTGATATTTCAAATATCCTTTTAGTTTACTCTATTGCCTATTCTTACTTCAACTTCTTTTCTTACTTCTATTACTAGTATTTCTAATAGAGTGTTAAGTAATATTGGTGATAATGGGCATCCTTGTTTCATCCCAGATCTTTTTTTGAAAAGCTTCTTACTTATTCCTATTACAAATACTACTTGCTAGTAGTTTTAGCTAGATTCTTCTACTCATTTTGTGGGAAAATGTATGTATGCCTAAGTTTTCTTATATTCTTTAATAGTAATGGATATTATATTTTGTTAGATAGTTTTCCTCATACTAAACTAGTACTGTATTACTGATATAAATCCTGTTTGGTCACAATGTATTATCTTTTCATAATCTAGGCAGTTTATTTTTTGTTAAGCATTTGTCCATTTCTCTTACAATGTTAAATTTGTTTTCATATAATTGAGCAAAGTATCTTCTAATATTTTTGCTTTATATTAATTGGTGGTATAATCACCCTTGTTATATTTAGTTCTAACAATTTGGTTTTCTTCTCTCTTTTTTTTTTAAATCAGATTAACTAAGAGTATATCATTTTTTTTTTCATAGAACCAACTCCTAGATTGACTTATTATTAACATCAATCAGATGGGGATTGACATGGATTATTAAAATTCAATTTTATTGTTCTCATATTTCATCATTAGAACTTCTAATTTGGTATTTAGTTACAGACTTTTAAGCTACTTTTTCCCTAGTTTTTTTTATTTCATTCCCAATTGATTGATCTTTTCTTTCTTTGTTTTTTTTGAGGAATATAAAAATTTAAAGATATACATTTTCTTCTAATTACTTATTTTGTTGTATCTGATAGGTTTTGATATATTGTCTCATTGTTATCAGTCTCCTTAATGAATTTGTTTATTATTTCTTTGTTTTTTCTTTAAATCCCTCACTCTTTAAGATTATTATTTAAGAGTTTAATCTGGAAAATGGCAGCTTGGAAGCAGCAAAAATCAGTTTCTCAGTGAAAACTCTTGCACACCAATCAAAAACAAAGTGCTTGGAGGTGGACAGAAAACCAAATAGAACAACAGGACAGGAGACCCTTTTTTCAACTTAAAAGATATACGAAGACAATTGAATTCTCAGGTTTAAGGAAAAGAAAGAAGGTTGTTTAAAAGGAGCTATAATAAGAGAATAATAAATAAGAGCAGAGGGTGTGGGAACGGGAAAAACATTAGGGAGGTGAAAGGGGTGAGACTGATTAAAAGCAGAAAGTTAGAGGGGAGGGTAAGAAAGATAAGAGAAAAAGACAGAATCAAAGGAGTAAGTCAACATGGAGGGGAATGAGAGTAATCATATATGTGAATATGAATGGGATGAACTAACCAATAAAAAGGAAGCAGAAAGCAGAATGGATTAAAAATTAGGATCCTACCATATGTTGTCTACAAGAAACACACTTGAGGCAGGTAGACATACAGAGGGCAAAACTAAAAGGGTAGAGCAGAATTTACTGGGCTGAAACTGAGACAAAAATGTAAGAGTAATAATCATGGATCTCAGATAAGGCTAAAGCTAAAATAGATCTCATTAAAAGAGATAATTGTGAAAGAAAATTCAAATTCTCTTTGTTTATTTTTAATGTAATCAATCAGCAACTTTTAATTTAATCAATCAATAATTTGAAGTGCCCCTATGTAGCATTTGGTAGGTCATAGGAAATAGACTTCACAAGTAACTTACTAGAAAGGCCACAAGCACTGCCCCACCTTGGGCAATGCTAGGCAAATTGAGATGTTGTGATTGGTTCCTGTGAAGTGGGAGAGAACAGAAAGTGACATGGAAAAAGGATTATAAATGGCAATACCAAGAAGATTGATGCATTCTTCCTACCTTGACTTGTTGGCTAGGACTCTCCATCTCAGTGGACTCTTTGGTGGAACACTCACTTCAGCATTAGCTTTGGTGACATTCTTGGTGTTATTAAACTTGTATGTGCTGAAGTGACTTTTCAGCATCTCCTAGCTCTCAGATTTTGTCTTCCTAATTATGACTTTGGGTTCTGTGAGACTTGCTTTTGGATTCACATTTGTGGTCTGGACACATTAGGATTAGGATTTAGGATATTTGTAGCTAGGCAATTTTTTCTACCTCTTTCCTATATTTCCCACTTTAAATTACATGGTTGTAAATAATAGCTGCTTACAGTCATTTCGCCTGGAGAAGTTAATTTTTTTTTTTAAACAGTGACTAAAATTCAATCTTAGATCTTTTAACTCTTATATTTGTCAAACCAATTGCCCCTGCTTATATCTAATGGCAAAACCAATTCTAAATCTTACATTTAATTGGCAACCAATTGTAGAAGCCTGGTAAGTTCAGTCTTTTCACTTGGGGGGACGCTTTTACCCTCCTGACTCCCTGCTCTCAAGGAAGGCTACTTTACCCCCACAAGCTATTTTCCCACAGCCCATAATTCTAGAGTATTGGAGGGAGTTAATGAATTCAGCTCAGCCTTTTGTCATTAGAAGGTGTTAATTATTAGGCAAAATTAGTAAAGTTTAACCTTATCTTGACCCTGAAAGTCTACTCTTTTCTTTCTTTAAGGACCTTCCTGATCCCTGGGAGACCAGCAGTAAAAATAACTTAAACTGCTCCCTTAACCCTGAGAAGCTTTCAGAGCCTTCTAAGGACAAAATACCAGTAGCCCACAGCCTGTGCTCTCCACCCAAGCCTTTTTTTTTTTGCATCCCCCCCAACCCAGCTCAGAGAAGCTTCTCCCTGCCCATGTGGCCATAGATGCACATGGCAGAAGCATGTGGCCTCTGATGTTTTCTACACCTAAGAGGGAAGGGAAGAGAGAAATATTTTATCATCCTCTTGAGCTAAACTCTCACTATATCGTGAGGGCTTTATTTTGCCTAAAATAGAAAGCCTTTGCTTTTTATTGTTTTCCATCCCAAATTTGGCCTCAGGTTGTCTAGTTAATTAGGGCATGGTGTGATACCCTAATCCCTAGTGAGCACACACAAGGGTAGCACCACCTAATGACAGAAAGTAGAATTGTAGGAAATTTAACAGTTAAATTTAACTTTAAAAATAAATAAGATGACTGAATATTACAGTGAAAAGTCTGACCCACATTGTAGAAGTATTGATTCTTGCCTATCTAAAATGCCTCCTGGTGCCAGATAATATTTCACAATTGCTTTGCTTAGTACTGTTCCTCAGTATACTTATATTAATAGGATACCTTGCGGTTTATATAGTTTTTCTCAAGAAAAAACAACCAGTAGATAGCTTGATTGATTACAATGTTATGATAGAAAATCTTGATAAAAAAAAAATTGGAATATCGGTATACTCAGTCTCTGCCTTGTCCTCTCTGATCAGTTTCTCGTCCTGTCTTACACATTTCTCATCCTGTCCTAAGCATTTTCTTTTCTGCCCAGATTATTTCTTCCCTTACTCAAACAACTTCTTCTCCTACTCAAACCACCTCACCTCTAGTTCAAACTATTTTTCCTTCTGTTCAGAATATCTCTAAATCTACCCAAATTACCCCTACCCAACCTATTTCCCTCTATACCCATTTCTCCCCCTGCTCCTACCACTCCTCCCCACCTCCTCACCTACTCCATTGCAACCCGAACATGGAGCCAAGTAGTAGAAATTGAAAATAATTCAGGTAAATTTTTATTCCCCTTAAGGGAAGTACTCACAATAAAAGTGGAGATTTAGTGAACATTAGGCACCATGTACCTTTCACTACACAAGATATTTTGAGATTCAAGGAAAATATTCCTTCCTTTGAGGATGAGTCCATTTTTAGTTAATTAAAAAAAAATACTTGAAAGTATTTACCACATATAAGATCCCAAAAGGATTGATGTGGAAAATTTTCTCCAAGCCTTTTTAACAGAAACAGAAAAAGATAAAATTGTTTCTTTTGTTAATCCAGGGAAGGAGAGCAATTCATTGACCACAGGATGACTCAAATGGAACTCGAATAAAGAAGAAAGCTATTTAGAAGTATGTCATACTAGAGAGGCATTAATAATAGCAATAAGAGCTTTTTCTGATAGGTCTGGTCAATGGGCAAAAGTAAAAAATCTTCAGCAGAAAAATGATGAAAATCCCTCCCAGATTATGGATAGACTTGAGCTGGGAGGTAGATATATAGACCTGGATCTTTCTACAGAAATGGATGTCAGAAAAATAAGAAGACAGTTTGTAAAAAAGTGTTGTAAAGTAGTCAAAAATTATTTTAAGACTAACTGCCCAAACTGGGCTAATATTGATCTCAAAGAATTAAGAAGAGTAGCAGTTCATGTCTTTAACAGCCATGAAAAGAAAGATGAAGATAACAATGACTTAGTAGAGGCATTAAGGTAGGAAATAAAAGCTTTAACTGAAAAAAAAAATTAAGAAAAAGCAATTCAAGGAGTGGTCATAGCACCTATGCAGGAATCCACAATTCAAAAACTAACATGCTACTTTTGTGGAAAAAGAGCTCATGTAATGATGAACTGTAGATAGTGGAATCAGGAAAATAGAAACATAAGTCATGGGAATAATAACAATTATAGCAATAATAAGAATACTAGAAACTCATATAAAATTATAATTCAAATGAGGCAAATCATGACTCAAACCAAAACACAAAAAAATGGGGTTTGTCCTCACTGTACTAAAAATAGAAACCTCCATCAGTGTGGGCAACCCCAGAGGTGTGACCGAAGGAATCTATATCAGAGACAATACCATGATGAAAGTCCAGAGACAACTTGGTCACTGTTTGGGCTGACATACTGTCATGGAACGTAAACTATGAATTTTTTAATTTTTAATTTAATTTTTTTCTTTATGTTTTAAATATAGTATTTGATTTTATTAGCCCTAATACTTTGTATACCAAAAGCTTTAGACTATGGAAACCTGATATTGGTTGTTAAGTATTATGGAACTTTGACTAATAATTGTGTCTGATTTCAGAGGATCATAAAAGAGCCACTGTACAGTGCCAGGAAACACAAGGTCAAAAAATTACAAATCCTCATGGGATTGATAAGAATCTGTTCCAAGACAGAGGACTTGGTTGAGGTTTGAGGAAGTGACCGTTTGACAACATCAGATGCTGGACTCCTTCCTGTCACATTCCAAAAAATACCTTAGTTCGGCTGACATTTTGTCTCCCCTATTCCAGAGATGGAAGGAAAAATATAACCAGGGAATCACATATTTCCCTGTTACATCAAAATCTAATCCCTTTTCTCCCTTAAAATATGGTAATTTTCTGTAATTCTGGCTGCAAATGGGTAAGTATTAAATTGCTGCATTTGTTCTGTAGATTTGTGGGACATAAATCACTTCAATTGGGCCATGATTCAAAGATGTGTTATGGATTTTTACTTTCTTACTCAGAATTTTTATGTGAAATTTGATTTTCTTATTTTTTCCCAAAATTTAATTTTTTTCTCTTCTATTGGGTTTTGTTTTTCTTTTTATTTGACAATTGCTTTTTATACCCTACAATTCAGACATGTATTCTGGGTTGATCCAGGTGTTAGTCAACATCCTCTTTGGGGGGGGGAGTATATAATTTTCATAAAATTAAATAAAAAGTTTTAAAAAGCTCTCTAACTCCCTGAATCAAAAAAGTGAACTCTTTTAAAGAAGATGATATAAAATGCCTACAGAAACCACACACTGTATCAGAAGATCCAGAAGAACTTTGGGATGTAATGAATTGAACTGAAGGAGGTTGAACACATTTACTCTGAATGTAAACTTTTATGTCAAAGGGAATTGCCTCCTAATTGACTTTTTGTCAATGAGCCTGCCAATTATTTGTTTCTACTTTCTTCCTGTTTATTTTCCTCCTATCCCCAAATTATTGTAATTTCTTCCAAGATAATGCGATGTTGTATGCATATCTAACCAAAATATCTTTAGAGATATAAGCTATTATGTGAAATGATTCACTGGGAAGACAAGGCATATAAATCTGAGAGATTTCAACATGCTTGTCTCACAATAGAATCACAGAGGAATTTTTAAAGAGAATTCAAACTCTCTTTGTTTATTTTTAATGTAATCAATCAGCAACCATTAATTTAATTAATCAAGAATCTGAAATGCCCCTACGTAGCACTTACTAGAAAGGCCACAAGCCTTGCCCCACCTTGGTCAATGCTAGGCAAATTGGAAGACTCTGATTGGTTCCTGTGAAATGGGAGAGAGATAGGAAGTGACATGGAAAATGGACCATAAAAGGAAAATTATGGAAATATATTTAAAATTAATTGGAAATGAAATAATCTAATTCTTGAAAACTGGCGGGTCCAAGGACACATAAAAGAATCAATTACTGACTTCATTGAAAAGAATGAAAAGGAGGAAACAACATATCAAAATCTATGGGATATAGCCAAAGAAATACTCATGGGAAAATTTCTATCCCTGAGTGTACATATCAACAAATCAGAGAGGGAAGAGCTCAATGAATTGGGCATGCAAATTAAGATTGCTATTTAGTCTCCAATTAGTTTTTACTTTTTGTTTTCACTGTCCCTTATGACATACAATTTTTATTTCATTGTGGTCTTTAAAGGATGCATTTACTATTTCTGCCAACATGGTCAATTTTTATAAAGATGTCATATACCAATCACCAGAATGTTTATTGTTTTCTGTTCCCATTCAGTTCTCTCCAGATATCTAACATTTTTAAATAATCTAAGATCCCATTCATCTCCTTGACCTTTATTCTTTAATTTTATGACAATTATCTACTTCTGAATGGTGAAAATTAAAATCCCACATTATTAATTTTTGTTACATACTTCCATCTGTAGCTAATTTAATTTTTCCTTAAAATTGGGAGGCTATCATATTTGCTACATATGAATTTAATATTGACAACATTTCACTATCTATATACTACTTTTTAATATAATATAGTTTCCTTGTTTATTTCTTTTGATGATATATATAGTTTCAACTTTGACAGATATCACAATCACTATCCTTCTTTTATTTCTAATGGTTAAAGCAAATACATTCTGTTCTAGCCCTTTATTATTACTCTATGTGAATCTCTCATCCTTAAGTGTTTCTTGTAAGAAATATATGTATATATGTACATATTATAATCTGTTTCTATGGGTAAATTCATCTCATTCATATTCAAAGTCATAACTCTCTCTCCACTTTGTTTTTCCTTCCTGTTTGTCCTCCTCTTCCTTTCTTTTTGCCGTATCACTTCTCAGTTATTCAATTTCTTCTTTCCACTAACCCTCTAATTTCCATCCTTTCTTAGAAATCCACCTTTATCTTCTCCCTTTGCCCTACTGGTTCCAAATTCACCTGCATTTTTAAAGGCCTCTCTTACCTCTCTGCTTATCTTTTAGCTCTTATTCTATCAGTCTTTCCCAAAATCCATTCCTCATCTCTTTCCCCCAATCATGCCCTTCCTTTCAAGATATGAGTTCAATTTGATAAACCCCTACCTTATCTTGTTCTAAGAGTACATCCCTAAGTTCCCTCTTCCCTTTGCTCTACATGTTTGTTGGTATGTACTCCTGGGTATCCCTCCTTTTTCTTATTTTCTCCTTGCCCTGCTTTCTCTCAGTATATCCTTCCTTCTCTTAATCCCTTTGTATTTTAAGTGGATTCTAGGTCCCTCCTTTATCCTATCCCCTTTCCCTCCTGTTTCTCTGTAACTTAAAAAGACATTTACATTTCTAGTTATGACTATTATTATCCCTAGGTTCCAGTACTATCAACCTTCTATTTTGTCCTCCCCTTTTCTATGGCAATTATTTCACTCATTTCCCTTTTATATGGAAATATTGTTCCAATTTACTTCTTCCTTGTCTATTGCATTATGTTGGGTCATTCATCATCTCCAAGTTTTTTATCTATATATACACTTGCCATGCAATGATGTCATTTTAAAGGGTTATAGGTGACTAATTACCACATACAAAGGACAATATGACCTTTTGTGTCTCATGATTATTATTTCATATTTACTCTTTTTATGTTTCATCATACATCAAGTTTTCTACCAAGTTCTGGATTTTTTCTCAAAAAAAGAAAGTTTTGACCTTAGTTTTTTAAATACACATTTCTACCTTTTATAATTACTCTCAACTTTGATGGGTATATAATTCTTCACTGAAAACCCAATTATTTTTTCCTTCAGAATATTAAGTTCCAAGCCTGTCATTTTTTTAATGTTGAGAATAAGTCTTGTGTTAATGTATCTCCATAGTATTGTTTTCTTGTTGTTTGTAGCATTTCCTCCCTAACTTGGTTACTATGGACTGTGGCAAGGATGTTCCTATATGCTTTCATCTTTGCATCTTTTTCAGATAATGACTGGTGGATTCTTTTCATTTATATTTTATCCTCTGACTCTAGGATTTTTGGGCAGTTCTCATAGATGATTTCTTTGATTATAGTGTCCAAATTATTTTTCTTTGATCATAACTCTCCAATAATCCAATTGTTCATATATTATCTTTAATTGAACTATTTTCTAGTTGATTTTTGGTGATATTTCATATTTCTTGTATTATTTCATTCTTTTTATTTTGCATTATTTCTTATTTTCATAGGAAGTCATCAGTTTCCCATTGCCTTATTCTAATTCTTAATGAACTGTTTGTTTGTTTTTCTGATGAGTTTCTCAATCTCATTTCTCCCATTTGAATAAAATTCCTTTCATAAGTTTTGCATTGTTCTTATTTTTAAAATATTTTTTCCTCAAACTCTCTCATTTGTTAATGAGTTTATGAAGTTTTTAAAGCACTTCCAAATGCTCTTTTGAGGTTGTGACCATTTTTTCTGTTGTTTTTTAAGTTGGTGTTTTTCCTTTGTATTCCCTTCATATATGTTCATTTTACCGTTAATCTTCCTGAAGTTAACAGTATATCCTCTAGTTGTTAACAACCATGCACAATAAGCTGCTTAGTATTTACTTTAATACTTTGTACATACATACATGTAAACACATATATTTATGAATGTTTATAGATAAGTGTATTGCATATTTTGCATACACACATATACACATATATATATGATACGTACACACTGTGAATTTTAGATTTTCCCCACCCTGCTTAGCCTAATTTTTAGTTTTAGTCCACCCTACTTAGTCTTTAGAATTCTAGCAACCAGGAATGCATACACCCCCACTTCAGAATTAACGGTAGGAGAGGATGGTCTGTGACTTTTGTGTGCTAGCACGTGACAAATCAGAAAAAACTGAATGACCCCCTGGGCTGTCCTAAGCCAAGTTTAAGCCACCATTGGTAAATGTGAGGCACAGGGAGAGATATAAAGAACTGCCTATATATTTCATATCACTTTCTATGAGAGGAAGTTTTTGCAGACTTCTGTGGTTGAACTTGACTTGGTAGAGTGTGGGTCCTCAGCCTGCTTCCCTGAACAACCATGTGGTAAGAAATAAGGCCCTTTCCCTTGACCTTTCTGAAGCAAAGAGGCCCCTTCATCTTGGAGGAGGTCTCATGGTTGGAAGCCCTGTTAGATTTAATCTTCTGGGAAGTGTAAAAATAGACTCGAATACAGGACTACAATCCCCACAAGCCTTTGCTCCACTTCCCCAAAATGCTTTGTAATCTCAAGGGAATTCTGAGGTGAACCGAGATCAAGGAAGAATTTAAGCTGGTGACAAAGGTTTTTGGGCGCTCTTTTGGACTTCCATTTTGGAGCAGATGCATCTCTTTTGTGATGTGAGGTTATCTGGCCTAGGTCTCTGGCCTAGGCACATGTTTTTTCTTATTCTGTATTTTCTTTAATCTTTAACCTTTAATACACCTCTAAAAAATATAATACTCCTTGCAGAGAGAAACTAATTTCTATCTGCCTCAGTCTCCCTATATTCCTAAATTTTAATCTTTACAGAAGGCCCCTTGGTGGAGGCCTCTGAACTCCCCCAGGCTCAGGCCAGGTCAGAGAAGAAATCTTCCCCTTTCTCTCTCTCTCTCCCCCTCTTTCTTAATTTCTTCCTTTTATAGTAGATAAACCATGATAAAATTCCCTTCTGACTTGAGTCTTTGATTAGGATTTAGAATTTAAATCCCTGGCAAGCACTAAATATATATTCAGTCTCAAACCTAAAATTTTACCTTTAACACTCTAGCTAATTCATGAGGGTTGTGATGACTACCCTCAATCTCCCTGGATATTTTCTTTCCTCTTTCTCTATTACCTCCTCAAGTTAGTCTTTTAAGCATCTAACTCTGCAGTTCAAAACACAGCTGCCAGATCAGGTGAGTATAAAATATTCTTTTTCTCCTTAAATTTAACTGATGACAGCCATTTTAACCTTAAAGTCTTAGCTGGGGAAGCTGAATCTCCCTTGCCATAGGGAACACACAACCCAATTAGCTGACCCTCACTGACAATACTAGCTGGCTAGATTACTCTTAGCTATCTGTGAGAAAAACCTGGAGAAAGTTTTAGCCTTGTCCTGCTCCTGGAGTTCTACTTTCCATTTTTTTCCAAGCCCCCACATGTCTCTAGTTCTTAAATTGAAGTGAGAAATAGAAAATAAAAAATCCTGGCCTTGCCAGGCTTTGGTCAAGGAGGGAAATATTTTTACCCTGAAGGGGAAGGAGAGAACACTTGTGACCCCTCCCAAACTAACAAAAACTCAGCTTCAGCCTCAGGCAAAAGGTTTTGTTTTCTGTCCCCTTTCTCCTAGAAGAGTTGATTGGATTAAAATGCTTTTCACACCCTGACTTTAACCCATAACCAGTAGCAACATCTACTGACTAAAATCAGAATTATAAATAATTTAATATATATTTCATATATATATACTATGTTCTTTGAAATTTTCATGGCATTTGAAAAAATAGAGATATTAAAGATTTCAGAATGCCTTCCATTCCTTATGTTCTTAGGTCATTTTATTTTTCTATTCCTAAATATTGTGACAAGAAATGCTGCCCAGCAAAAATTTGGAGCTAAAATGCAGGCAGACATACAAAACCAATTAGATAATTAAAAATACTTTTTACAAGGCAAAATGGTAAATACTGACCCCACCCAAAACATATCTGACTTTTACAAGCCTGTTTCTGAACATCTAAATGAGGAAAATCCTTCCTCCGAAATGGAGATGGAAGACAGCTCTCCTATAACTCAGTTACAGGGCTTCATCTATTGTGCTCTGCAACTCTTGGCTAAACTTACTTCCCAAGACCCTTCTCCTGAAATCCCAGCTTGTCCTGAAATTCCAGTTTCTCCTGTTCCTTCTCCCATCCCAAAACCAATTTCAGTCCCAAGGAAAGCTCGTCTTTCTAAAGAAACTTTTTCTAGTCAAACTGACTCACCCTTACCAAATTCAACTAGAAGCCTTTTTCCCCTAAGAGAAGAACCCTAAATAGGACACAATGGAGATGTGGTGACTCTAAAGCATAAATGAATTCACACAAAATGCTCCCATATATGAACAAGATCCCTTTATGGTAATGAAAAAGAAGGGTGACATTTTTTCAGTATAATCCTTCATAGAAAGACATTGAAAACTTACTCTAGGCTTTCTTAAACCTCTAGGGTCCCCAACACTGATGGAGTTTTCTATTTTAGTGCAATGAGGACAAACCCTATTTTTGTGTTTTGTTTGAGTTATGATTTGCCTCATTTGAATTATAATTTTATATGAGCTTCTATTATTATTGTTATTTCTATAATTGTTATTATTTCCATGACTTATGTTTCTATTTTCCTGATTCCACTATCTACAGTTCATCATTATGTGAGCCTTTTTTCCACAAGAGTAACATGTTAGTTTTTGAATTGTGGATTCCTGCAAAGGTGCTATGGACATTCCTTGATTTGCTTTTTCTTTTAAAATTTTTTCAGTTAAAGCTTTGATTTCCTACCTTAGTGCCTCCACTAAGTCATTGTTATCTTCATCTTTCCTTACATGGCTGTTAAATACATAAACTGCTACTCTTCTTAATTCTTTGTGATCAATATTAGCTCAGTTTAGGCATCTAGTCACAAAATCATGGAATCATGGAATGTGAACTATGAATTTTTGATTTTTTAACTTAATTTTTGTTTTTCTTTATATTTAAAATATAATATTTAATTTTATTAGCCCTAATACTTATGCATACCCAAAAGCTTTAGACTATGGAAACCTGCCATTGGTTATTAAGTATTATGGAACTTTGAATAATAATTGTGTCTGATTTTAGAGGATCACAAAAGAGCTGCTACACAGTGCCAAGAAATTATTAAAAACTTGCTTTGTGTAATGCATATACCAAGCACTGGGATACAAATAGGCTGATGAAAGATTTCTTGTACTCAGGGAACTCACATTTTAATGAAGATAAGTAAATTTATGGAAGATTTCAGCTTCAAGTTGAATGGGAAGTTTTCAAGGTCCATATTGTACATTGGTAAAGTAGATAGTAATGCCTCCCTAATGTCTTTCCCACTAACAACTTCATATTGATTTCTGAAGCTGAACCACTTGTCAGTGTTAAGACTTCGGTGGCCAGAAAACTATTTTCTGACTCTTTAGGAACTGTTGTCATCCTGTATATCCACAGGGGTTGCTTCTCAAAATAAATACATTGTGTCAGAATCATATTTATAAGGTGTTTGGGCTCAGTGTCCTGGGTCATCTACATTGAGATCTGAGGTGAGGTAGTATTCTAGGTAGAAGTGGTAGTTTGATTTGTTGGGCACATGCTACCTCCTGTCTCACCACCACCACCACTACCACCACCACCATTGAGTAGATTTTTTCCGGTTTCAAGCTTCTTTTCCTGCCCAATTGTAAAATTGAGACTTGAATCCAGGACTTCAATCCCCAGAAATCCTTGCTCCACTTCCCCACAATGCTTTGTAATCTCCTTGTAACCTCACCTGGGCTGAGAGCGAGATGGGGTATTTAATCTGGGTGTGAATGGGCTCTGCCCTTTTTCCTTCTGCTGCTTTGGAGCACATGCTGCTCTCCACCTAGCAGGCAAGATGTGAGTAGTCATGAATAGGCTCTCCTGGCCTAGACATGTGCCTTTCTTACTTGTGTTTTCTTTATATTTTAACCTTTAATAAACCTCTAAAAATATCATACTCCTTGCAGAGAGAAACTAATTTCTTCCCTCAGTTCCCCTAAAATTTTAATCTTAACAGTTGGCTACCTAATGTGACAAAAGACTCTCAATTTTTTTTTTAAAGAAGGATAGCCTAGATAATAATTTCCAAGCCGTGTTTCTCCAAGCCTTTTTACCCTTTTGACTCATCTTGGCCCTGCTCCAACTCCTGGCCCTGTTGCTTGTCTGTGTTTCTGTCCCAGCCCTGCCCACCCAAGTGTTCTCTCTCACTCACCTGGCCCACATTATTCAACCTAGATTGCAATCACCTAGTGACCTGCTTGCTCAAAAAACTCGAGCCTTGGAGCAGATCCCCTCATCACTCAAGACTCATTTCTACCAGCGGGGGTATTGGCTCCATGTGGGTAGATTGGGTTCCACGTGGGTATATCAGAGCGTAGGAGGGAGAGAGACAAGAGGGAAAATAGAAAGGTTTACTCAAGCAGGAACTTAAAAGCATGACTATTTTACAAGAATATCTTTTAATTTCACTGATCCTTTTATTGACTTCACCTGTGTGTCAGAAAAAAAAAATTCAGCTCTGTACAACCTTTTAGCTAACTTTGGGGAAAAAGCTCTGTGGCTCAGTGGACTGAGAGCCAGGCCTAGAGATGGGAGGTTCTCAGTTAAAGTCTGGCCTGAGACACTTCATGGCCATGTGGCCCTGAGCAGATTGCTTGGACTTCATTGCTTACCCCTTGTCCATCTGCCTTCCAACAATAGGCATCTAAATGGATAATTAAAAACAAAAAACAAACAAAAAAAAAAACAAAGAACTTTAAAGAGACTAAAGGTTATATATTTTAAGACATTTCACACTCTAATGGTTTACACAAATCTCTGTATTCTATTGCTGTTACACTGAATCATTTTAATGTACTGAATTCACTACTGTTATATTTTGTTGGTTTTCCCCTATAACTATATTGAAAACATATCATTGTAATTAAACCCATATATGAAAAAATAACCTTTTGATTTTTGCCTTTGTGAATTGTCACATAGAGGATAGATGGACTTCAGAACTGTTTATAATTGTATATCAACCTTTGGAAAATTTACTGTGCTAAATATCTCAAATCATTTTAAGGGTTTTTTTAAAACATGATTCTTGGAATTTTTAAAAATAATCTCTGGTCATTTTTGCCTGTCCCTACCATGAGGTAAGGCCCATTCCAGTAGCTGAAGTGAAATACAATTATAACCCCCAACCTTCCCAAATTTCTAAATATGTGAATGGAAGTTGGGGCAGTTAATCTCAGGGCATTTGTATCTCTAAAAAAGCCTCCAAAAAAGGAACATCTCTCATTTATAATCTTCAGCTCATTACTTTACTTCCACCAGAATGATATATAGATTTCTTGATTATGTTCTTAACTCAAGATGATTTTTACTTTGTTTAAAAATATGTTTATTACCAAGGTTGAGAGATTGCTACATTTGTAAAAAATTGTGACAAATATCCATCAATTCATAGGGTTTTTAAAAAATGCCATACGGCAACTCATGTGAAATATGATAGTGTGTTTGTTTGCTATTGTAATTAATTGGGCTATTGAGAATTTTGGGGATTTGGATATCTACATATTTGTACTACTGTTCTTTAAAAATGAAAAATGTTACCTTGTTCAATTCATTTGCCTTCTACTCACAGTGGATCATGGCCAGACATGAAGAGGAAATGGATCTCATTTTTGGTGAGAAAGCCTTGTATTCCATATTTCCTTAGCTGACACAGTGTGTCAATGATTGTAAGCTATATTTTTTGAATGTTTAAAACTCTTTTATTATATTTTTCTTGCATGTGCAATATACTATTTGTTTTTTTTTTAATTTTTCTCTCTTTTTTATATTTGAAGCACATGTCACCAGCATTAAGATTTTCTTTAACTTTTTGACTTTTCAGTACTATAAGTTTAAGATACATTTGCTAATGCATACCCCAAAAGCTAGAGACTATAAAAATGATGCCACTAATTATTTAAAAAATTATGGGACTTTGCTGAATGATTCTGTCTGATTCCAGGACAAGATATACACACAACAGCCATTGCACAGAGCCAAAGGAAAGCCAATCCAGGATGGATTGATGCACTTCTAGGCCAATATAAAGGTCTTGAACCTATTGTGAAGACTCGAGGAAACTGTGTTTAAAATTTTGTTATGACATAGGCTTTCCTTGTGTTCACACTCACTCTGAAAATACTCACAGGCGAGTATCCCCGAAACCTTGGCTCCTATAATCTGGTCCCTTTTCTGCCTTTCATAGTGTGGTACCTTTTTGAAGTCCTGGCTACTGACTGGGTAAATGCATCATTTCTTCAATCATTTTGATTGGGCCCTGATTCAAGGACCTGTTATAAATTTATTTTTCTTTTTACTTGGAATTTTTACACATAAGACTTTGATATTCTATATTTTCATCCAGAGTTTTTTCTTTTTTCTTTGGATTTTTCTGATGTCTTTTTAATTTCTCTTGCCAATTGATTCATATACCTCATACCTCAACCATGCATCCCTAAGTGATTCTGTGTTTTTTCAATCACCCTCTTAATGGGGGAATGTAAAACATATCCTTATTTTAGATAGAAAAGTTTAAATTCATTTTTAGAAGAATTTTAGGTAAAGAAACATGATACCTTTCTGAATCCAGAAACTGAACTGTTGGAGAAGACACCATGAAGAAGCCTCCAGACCACAAGCTGCACAAAAATTAACTTTGGGTGTAGTTGATTGAACATTTATTTATATGTATACTTTCATGTGAAAGGGGACTGCCCCCTAACTGGCTTTTTGTCAATGCATCCAGAAATTATTGGTTTTGTTCTTTATTTTTCTCTTACCCTAAAATTGTTGTAATATTTAAGTTGATTATGTTTTCATGATCCTTTTTGGGGAAACTTCTTTCCCCAATAATGATCAAATAGGGGAATGCAAAAATGGAGACTTGAATCCAGGACTTCAATTCCCAGAAATCCTTGCTCCACTTCCTCAGAAAGCTTTGTAATCTCCTTGTAACCTCACCTGGAACAAGAATAAGATGGGGTATTAAACCTGGTTTTAATAGGCTCTGCCCTTTTTTCTACTTCCACTTCAGAGCACATGCGGCTCTCCACCTAGCAGGCAAGATGTGAGTAGTCATGAATAGGCTCTCTGGGCCTAGACATGCACCTTTCTTACTTGTGTTTTCTTTATATTTTAACCTTTAATAAACCTCTAAAAAATATACTCCTTGCAGAGAGAAACTAATTTCTTCCTGCCTCAGTTCCCCTAAAATTTTAATGTTAACACAATAAATGGCAATTGATGGGCAGCTTGTGAGAGTGACTGGGTTATTCTCTCTAGAGCTGCTTCCTCATATTATAATTGTCTCAATGTAGCTGGTAGAATAACCAGTGGTCAAGAAGGAGCTGCCACTCCCAAGGTTCCATTACCAATTTGCCTATTGGTGACAATTGGTCAGTAATTGTTATTAGCTGTAATAAGAAAAGTGGACTTGTTCAGCACAGTGATTTCTCCAATGATTCTTCAAGTTGTAGGTTAGAAGTAGGTATAATACTTTGTGTGGGCGGGAGTTGTTGTGAAAGCTGGGGGACAAAGGTGGACTTGTTATTTCTAAATTTTTTTTTTAATTTTTTTATTTCATTACCCTGTGCTGTATTTGTCTGGGTAGAAGAGGAACATTGAGCTGGATTATCTTGCCTGGCCCATGTTGCCTCCTCTTTCTTCTGAATGACTTCATGGATTGTGATGTTCATTACAGATCTCCTTATAACAGACTTTTTTAACCTCTCTAGAGGGGTTTGTTTTATTTTGCTTCAAATATCTTTTAGCAGGCTAGTGAATTATATACCCCTTCTCAGAAATTAATTTTAAATGCATAAAATACATAACATAACATTTCTCAATTTTTAATTAATTTTTTTCAATTAAATATGGAAACAATTTTTGACAAGATTGTTTTCTTACATTCCATGATTCAGATTCTCTCCCTCCCTCTCTTTCCCACCCCCAGGCAGTAAATGGTCTTATATAGGTATATCAATGCTGAAGACACATATCACTTATATGACAACAACAACAACAAATTCCTGATGAAAATAAAGTGAATATGTGCTTTGATGTGCAATCAGATTTGAGCAGTTACTTCTTTGCTTGTGGGTAGTGGTTTGTTGTTGCTGTTGTTTTTGTTTCATCATGAATCCCTTGGGGTCATCTTTGAACCTTATTTTGCTAAAAATAATTTAGCCCTTCTCTTTTGTTCAATGCCCAACATTTCCATTGTTGTATACACTGTTCTTCTGGTAATTCTAACTTCACTTTGCATCAATTCTTATAAACCTTTCCAGGTTTATAAGGGGTCTGAGGGGGGTCTGAAGACTCAGGGGGTGGAGGAGTTGATCGGAGTGGTGGCAGTGTACTCTGAGAAGCTTGCTCTGAAGGAAGCTGAAGGTGGGGGCCTCTGAGACTGTTTCTCCATTTTGGTCATGTGAGTAATAGGGACTGATCTCCTTTCTTTGCCCCAGCTATCTAAGGGCTTGGGCCTTTTGGCCCAGCCTAAACAGAAGGGGTATTTAAGCCCTATTCCTTTCTCTCCCTTTTTCTCTCTCTCTATCTCTAATTCCTTTCTTCCTCCTATTGTAATTAAACTCCATAAAAGATTGACTGCAAACTTGAGTTTTCATTTAGGAATTACGTAGCTGAATTCCTTGGCGACCTTAAATTAATATATATCAGTCTTTTAAAGTGATTCCCTTGTAACATTGTGGCTAATCCTAAGCTCATCCTATTCATCATTTTTATGACAATAATTTTTTTTTCATTACAACAAAATGCCCCAGCTTGTTTAGCCATTCCCCAATTAATGGACACCTCCTCAGTTTCCAATCCTTCACTGTTATTAAAAAGAGGTACTAAAAGATTATTCTATAGGCTTCTTTTCCTTGCTGATCTTTTTGGGTTATACACACAGTGTTATTGCTGGGTCAAAGAGTAGGCACAGTTTTATGAACCTTTGGGCATCATTTCAGATCCAGAATGGCTGTATCAGTTCACAGTTCCACCAATAGCCCATTTGTGTTCCAATATTTCCCCAATTCATAACAATTCAAAGGAAACCATTTTTTAAATATAGTAATCAAAATCATTTTTTGTAAAGAGGTTTATAGAACTCCCCATACCTTACTGTGTTTATCCCAAATTCACTCCTCCTCTAAGATCAGCTATCACTATGGAGCACAACACTATCCTTCCAGTCATCCTGGTTTACAACTTGGTATCGCCTTTAACTTCTCACTATCCATAACTCATATATCTAATTCACTGCCACATTTTATCATTTTTCCCTCTAAAATAATTCCATGGTTCTCCTTATTTTAATTAATTTTTTCTAGAATAAATGTTGATACAATTTTCCAAAATCATTTCCTGACATTTTCCCATCTTTGTCTTTCCCTTCCTCCCCTCCACAAGATGGTAGGCAATATGATATATATTATACAGTACATATTTCCATGTTCATCATGTTGTGAAAGAAGACACATATTGCTTACACTAGAGAAAATTCATGGAGGAAATAAAGTAAAGAATGGCAGGCAATAATCTGTATTCAAACTTCATTAGTTCCTTCTATAGCATTGGATAGCTTTTTTCATTGCAGATATACCATTCTTTAACAGTCACTGCTCTAGTGAAATCCCTCCCAAAGACTATTAAAATATAGTACCTTATCTCACCAGCCTCAAATGTGCCCTCTTCAAACCATCCAAAGAGATTTTACTAAAACACAGACCAGACCATGTCATCACCTCTCCCCCAGTGGTTCTCTATTGACTATAGGATCAAATATTGTTTCAACTTATTCTCATCCTTACAAAAATTACTATCATTTATATGTTTTATTTTTTATACAATTACATAATTAAATATGGAAATAATTTATAAATGATTAAATTTGACCATTTAATGGGGTATTAGCATATTTTTAATAAAAGGGATTGATCAACACATTTTGAAGACAAGTGATATAGTGTAGGGATTTAATTAATGGTTGGAGTAAATATGAGAGAATGTGGTCACCAATTTAAAAATAATTAATACAGCTCAAGTCCAAATGACTCTTTAGTAGCTTTATTTACAAAAAAAAAAAAGAGCAAGAGTGAAAGTAGGGAAATGTAAAAGAGGGTAGAGTAAGATATCTAACCTAATGCACTGAGTATTTGCTCTGGCCCCTAGCTCAACCGAGGCAGAGCTAATTAGCCCTCCACTAGGGGACTCTAAGGCAGACGGTCAGGTGATTAATACCTATGTGGCCTCCTCCAAGACAGAGAGGCCTCTCGAGAAATTAATCTCTACAGAAGCCAAGAAAGGAGTCAGCTTTTCACTCACCTAAGCAGTGGCTCCAAAGGAAGAAGATCTAAGAGCAGTCTTACCAGAGTCCCTGATCCTCCATGCTCCAGATTCATTCTGGAGCTCAAATGGAGCTCTGAAGCTCAAATGCTTCAAAAAGACCTTCTTATAGGAAGTTTTGGCCTCTTTTAAAGGCCTTTCTTTATGTCACTTCCTATCTCTTCCTCCACTTTATGGGGACCAATTGTTGTTCTTAAATTTGCTTAACACTGCCCAGGGGGATAGTCAGTGGCTTATGGAGGTATAAACCACTTTATAGGGTGGTTTGTGGACCTTACTTACTTGCCTTAATTAGGGGTGTCTTCACTTTTGGTTGATTAAATTTAAAACTAGGCAGAGGAGAGTTAATCCTGTATTCACAATAGTGAATAGAGAGCTACCCTTGAAGTCCATTCTACCTTAGTTCCAGTCCTACCTTTAATACACATCAGCTATGTAATCCTAATCAAATTAATCTTTTAGTGCTCTAGGAAAGGCAACAAAATGAGGAGCAGTTACTGATCTGCATTAGAAGATGAAATTCTATACATTATTGAAATACCAGGTAAGGACTTTTTAAAAGCTGCTGAATAAGCGAAGCTAACCCTTCCTTAAGGTACTCTAAGTAGAAAAAAACAAAGCATTTTCATTAACAATTTTTAGACTCTACCTATCAAAATGCTTTGCTATCCCTTAACAAATAAATGGATATTTGTTTCCCATGCTATTTGATAGCAAATAGTTTAGCCCTGTGTACACTTAGGGATTTATTTGGCCAGCTTGATAAATGGGAAACTTGATTAACATGGAATATTCAGAATTCTTTTATTTTACTTTCTTCATTAACATCTGTCCTGAATTACCAAGACTACTGGTGATAGTAGATCAATCATTTTGTTTGGAAAGACATAGATGGTGAAACTTTAATAGATATGTTTATTATCATGTAGATGGTTTCAGAAACTCTTGCATGTAACATTAATTACTGCAGAAATCAGATTCAATTCACTCATTCACTACTTTAGAACCATTTGGTTATCAGAAAAAATACAGACTGATTGTAATCACTAAAATAGTAGAATGGAGAATTAGAATTATTTGAAGAAATATGATTTCTAGGAAATTTATTTCTACTTATTCCACTTTAAAACATAATACTTAGTTAAAACAAGTAGATTTAATTATAATTTAAACCAAAACAATCAAACTGTAATGACACTTAAGTAAACAAATTAATCAAAATGAAATATCTGGTTAACTTTGCCTAGAATTTCCCAGGCAGGATTAATGCTTTCCCATGCCTAATGCATGGATTTAAACCACGTCTAGATTTAATCCAATCTATAGTAAAAAGATTTCAACTCTCCTTTAGCTGTAGTGCCAGATAACTGTTCTATTTGCTTTCTAAAGCTGCTGTTTTTACTGATAGTGTGGTGACTACTCACCAAGCTTTGACTCACCAAAGCCCTATCCTCTTAGAGCAGACAACAACAGGGGTTCAGTAATCTTCAGTCCTAGCACTTCAATTTTCTCATTACGAAAATTGGCTTTCTTCTCCTGGCTAGGGAGAGCCCTGATCACTGTCACTCAGTCCAAGGAGGCCACTGAAGAGGAATAACAGCAGAAGACGTGCCAACAGCAACAGCAGATATGCAAGCAACAGCTGTCTGGCTATGCTTCCTCCTCCTGGACTTTCATTTAAATGCAGCAGTTAAGCCAGCTTGTGAAATCAATATCCATTCTGAATCAGGAAGCCAAGAAAGTCTAAGTCATACTTTTAAAATGAAGTAACAAAATAGTTAACACCTTTCTTTGGTCTAAATGGTAGTATAGTGGTTAACTCTTTGGTTCACATGAGAGAAGCAGAGTAGGTACAGTATTGATTATAAAACCAAATTCAAAGTGGAAGATCTGTTTTAGTTTGTTTCTTTTTTTCTCAGTCTCTCTCTCTCTCACACAGTCTCTCTCTCTCTTTTTCTCTCTCTAAAAGAAAAAGATAAATAGGTATAAATGTGTATGAATTTGATTTTGTACAGTTCCTTTAACAGTGCCCAATAAATTTTTATTGATGGCAGTCATGTGTCTTAAAACTAGCTTGGATTCTGACTGTGTCACCTTTGCCATATCACTTAAACTCTTTCATGTTCATTTCTCCCATCACTAAAATAAAATAATTTCAATAGATTATCTCTAAAGTACTTTACTGCTTTGAAAAATTTTGGATGTCATGACTCTGGGACTTTAAGATGGCTGGGGGGACAGTAGGTAGCTGGGTGGTAGCTGTGTGGCTCAGTGGATTGAGAATCAGGACTAGAGATGGGAGGTCCTGGGTTCAAATTTGGCCTCAGACACTTTCTAGCTGTGTGGCCTTGGGCAAGTCACTTAATCCACATTGCCTAACTCTTACCACTCTTCTGCCTTAGAAACAAAACCAGTCATATCATTGCTTTATAAGAGTGGATTCTGTCATAAAATGTATATAATGTAACATTATATATTATTATATAATGTAGAGCTTGTTCATACTAAATCCAACAAAGATAAAGAGATATCAAATTTGTTTATTGCTAAAGAGACAGAGATAAGGGTTTTAATTTTGATTAATAGCAGCTGGAGAATGAGTAAATTAATTTTAAAATTTCTTGGATTATCAGATTCAGAGTTTGGCCATTCCTTAAAAAATTTTTTTTTGGTTATTATTTTTGTTTAGTCATCCCTCGTTATCCCCATTCTTTAATAAATGATATGTTGGTCTGATGAATCTGAATAGACACTCTAGGCTGTAGACTTACGCAGCAAGGTTTTCCTCATATAAATTTATTTTTTTTAGTGGGAAGGTGAAGTGGAGGAGGGTGCTATTACATAAACACAGACCTGGTATACCTTTCAAACAATGAGACAATTAACCTCCTTGCTAGATATTTAGAATGTTATTTATTACTGAGAAAACTGAGTAGTTTTAAAGTCTGTCTACTGTTAATACATCCATGTTACTATCATTATGATCTCTACATATTTCCACTTTGAAAACTATTTTCTTATTTCTCTTGGAGTCCATATTTTATATGTAAACATACTATAACTTGGGACTCTAAAGGGCTTTAAAGTGACTGTTTGAGAAGCAATAACAGTTTTATTTAAACCAGAGAATTACCTTTGGGTGTTCCCAAACTGCATTCTTTCTCCCTAATGTACTGATTTAGTCATTATTGCAGTACCATGTTATTGGGCTATATTTTCCTTTTCTGAAAGCATGTTTTTAAATGTTTATTTATTGTAGTTCTATTATTCCTAGTTTATTCTTCCTTATTTTGAAATAACATCTTCTATATAAAATATTCATAAATATTCATACAATTATTAGTAGTTCATACTATTTTTCTGAATATTGTTGATAATTTACTGTGTATAATTGACCTCTACATGTTCTCTGTACCATTCAGTTTGGTATATTTATTGAGTACTGGCTATGTGCACAATTGTTCAACAATAAACTTTTATTTATTAAGTATTGACTATTTCCCAAGTGCTATACTAAGCACTACATGAAGAATAATTTTAGAGAGAAGGTTCTAAGGTGGGCCAGTTAGGTTATTTCATGGAATAGATAATTGTGGGAAGTAAAGTACAAGAGAATTGGAAAGGAAGGAAGGCTTCTAAGTTGGAAGGCCTTTGAAAGTCACAAAAAATAATTATATATTTGACACTGGAGGTAATAGTGAGTCACTTGATTCTATTGAGTGGGGAGGTGGGCATAAGTCAGAGAGAGTCACATCTGTACTTTAGGAAAATCACTTCTACAACTGAGTGGAGGCAGAATTGAAGTGAGAAGACTATTATCCAACTTTTTTACACAATATTGGGGTATAGTTTGGGGGATGGGTAGAAGTACTAAACTTAGGAACTGGAAGATGGAAGATTTGATGCTTGATAGCTATTTGATCCTGATGAAGTTGCTTTATATGTTGTCTCATCTACAATAAAAAAGGAATAATAGTGTTTCTATTATCTACCATATAATATGAAATTCAAAGCATTTTAACAAAGAATCATATATAAATATCAAATTTTATTAAGTGATCTGTCAAAAAAAGACTTCAGAGGCTATCTAGTACTACCTATATAAGAATATAAATCTTTTCTAAAACACAGACTTAAAGTAGTTATCTCACTTTTGATTGGAAATCTGTAATAGAGAGGAAGTGGAGGAATCAATATGATAATAATAATGATTTTCTGTCACTTAATAACTTTTGCCCATTACTCCCAATATTGTTCTATGACAGCTCTAATTTCTCTTCTAATATTATAGCTCTCTTAATATAAGAAATTATCTATTCTGATTTTCTTAAGTCTTTATTTCTAGATGCTAAACTTCCCACTTTGTATTACCCTTATATGAATGAATTTCAAAACCCTTTTTTGGTTTAGTATACCTTTTTGGTGTGGTCTTTATGTTTTCAATATCCCTCCTAAAAAGTAACTGAATGAATTATTGGATGTTATATAAACAGATGGACTAGTCTTTTAGAGCTATTCTTTAGGCCCAAGAAATTTCCACAGAATATATATATATTTTAAATAAACAATTTATCTGTCTACTTTCTGGTGAATCCACTCACAAAAGGGGTACATACCATACCCAAATTCTACTAATTAAATCTAGCTTTTACTATACTCTGTTTGGTTAAGAAAGTTTGGTTCTATAGTATACCTCCAAGCCATGTTCATGCTGGCCAGAGCATGTTATTTGGCCATGTGAAAAGTTAATATTGTATGTATAGATGTTTGGTTTTGTTCATGACTGTAAATCTTCCAATTAAAAAAATATTAAAAGTCCAGCTACTGAGTGATGGAACAGTGAATAGATTCATCAACAGGACATACCTGACCTAGGGAAGATGTCTTAATGATACTTGTGTATAATAACTATAGTAGAGCCTAAAAATTTTGTCCAAGAAAAAAAGGGTATTTGGAAATGGTCTCATAAAGTGTGTGTGTGTACTTTACCAGGCAAGAATTGCTTATTCTTAGCAGTTACATTGCTTATTAGTCTGGCTATAGCAGAGACAGCTTTGGTAAAAAATATATTCAGGTCAACTATGAAAAAGGGGAAGAATTCCATTTAAAACTTTCTAACCATTATTAAACAAGGCACTCAGAATCCACTTAGAAAAAGGTTTTCTAATTTGGACACACAATTGACTAGTCATCAAGAGAGCTTCATTGAACATATTTTTATATCTATCTCCTAAAATGAGGAAAGAAGACCCAACAGATAGGCATAGATACGTATTAGTTATGCATACTTAAAGAAATAGAATAACATCAAATTATGAATGTTAATATTTAGAACACATAATTACTGCCTGACAAACAAAATATATTTTATTTTGCTAAAATGCCAGTGGGCTTTTATTAGCATAGCTCATCATCCTGTTGCAGAGTGAAAAGGAAAATAAGAAAATATGTTTTCTTTCTCTAGGGATCACTTCAGTTCTCTTTTCTCTTTATTTTATCAGACTTCTTGTTGCTTTGGGGGTCTGGGAGGCCTATTATGAAAATACCCCAAATTCCTAAGGGAAGGCAAGCAAGCTGGTGATGCAGATGGGGACTATGTGAACAGAATCAGCTATAAGCAGGAAAGATAACAGTGAGAGCATATTATAAGATAGAAGCTGTAGAACTCTGATTATCCCCAAATAAATTTCTAATTATATCAAATTATCTGTGAATTTTTTTCTTAAAACTGAAGGTTTGAGACAGAAAAGTATAACTATGCATCCCAAATTTCAATGGTTTACATTATTACATTTAAAATAATAGTTTTATATATA
The DNA here is from genome assembly GCF_027887165.1 of Monodelphis domestica. Taxonomy (NCBI): domain Eukaryota; kingdom Metazoa; phylum Chordata; class Mammalia; order Didelphimorphia; family Didelphidae; genus Monodelphis; species Monodelphis domestica. Next base: position 353,303,836 of record NC_077229.1, on the reverse strand, counting down.
TTTTAATGTGAATGAATTAGCAAAGTACTTTCATGTCTATTAGATACCCATTATTTGATTAAGAAATAACAAGAATTTTGTTAGGAAACTGGAATTTACTTCTTTGATTGCTCTATTACACACTAAATAGTCTAGCCCAAAGTGACATACAGAAAAAAAAATGTTAGCTATAACATCAAAATGCTGAAGCTGCTTATTTTGAGGAAGAGAGCAGTGAAGAGGGAGATCTAATACTTAACTAGATTCCTTACATGCATTGTTTTTGTTCATCCAGAAGTTCACCTCTGTTGAGTAGGTATAATTTTATTCTACAAAAATTACACACAAGGTGGTTCAGACAACTTCCATTTTTTCTGTTCTCAAGGTTCCTCCTGTATAATCAGAACAATAGCAAATCTTCCTTTGATCTCTGTTAGGCACCCAAAGCCAAACTCACTCCATATACATGCCTTTTTGTCTGCAGAATTTCTTCATTTAACTGAGGTCTGTGGGGTAAAAAAAGTGATTTCTTATCTCATTAATCATCACCAGAATCTATCTCATTAATTGTCACAGTCTACCAGTGAGATAGGAAAAGTTATTCTTTTTGACTGAAGAAAACTAGGTTAAGTACTGAAGTCATATAGTGGTGAACCCCAGGAGGTATCTCAGATTTCCTAACTCCCCATTTGGTGCTTTATTCATCTTGTCTCACAGTGTCACTAATTGTTCATTTGCTCAAAGCCATGAGCCACTGTGCCAAGGCAGTAATGTGATATCAGCTATGGGACACAATGCTGGCTTCTTAAGGCAAACAATTGAAGCATACATAGTAGATAACCCAACCAAATGGTATTTTTTGAAGAATACATAGAAAGCATAAAAGGGAGGAATTCAGAGATAATATTAGAGGTGTATTTTTATAATAAATTATTAATTTTCATTATGTGTTGGCATTTGTAAAATAATTATTCATCTATTTCCATAAGATCCCAGACTTCAATATTCCAAGAAAACCTTAAAATTACTTAGTCTACCTTTTTCTACCTTCAGGAAGGACTATATCTGAACCATACTATATTAATAACTATTAATTTTTTCAGAGAACATGAGTAAATTTCATAAGAAATTTCCTTACCTATGTCAAAAAAATGCCTGCATTTAAAAAAAACCTTTAACATTAGGAATATGCTTGCCATACATTATATTATATGTGTCTTAAAAAATTCAGGTACATGGATATTATAGGTATTATTATCCATATTTTAGAAATGAGAAACCTGAGACTTTGAGAAATTACAAACTTGCCCAGTCAGATCAGGTTATTAGTCTAGTAGTGAAAGAAGCAATATTTGAAGTCAAGTCTCCAGAATTCTGCTTTTATGTACTAAAATTTTAACAGTAAATATGATTTAAGTGGATAACTTTAATTGTTTTTTACATCAGAAGATAGGTAGCATATTGTAAAAGAAGCTGAATTTGAAATGAAGAAAAATTTGAATTTAAATCCCACTACTATAACTATGTTACCTAGGTGACCTGGATCTAGTCATTTAATTTCTATAAATCTCAGTTTCTTCATCTGTAAATTTGTCAGATTGAACTAAAGGATCTTTAAATTAATTTTTAGCTTTGAATCTATCATTTTCTATTCAGTCCTAAGACCTTATGGTAGACAGTTATTGTTTGTCTGCTTTTGCCTTTGTCCTTTATTTCTTGACTAGAAAGAGTCTCACATCCTGATAAGAATATTTCACATTTCATCAACTGTTTATATGAGGGATAAAAAAAAGTAGAGGTAATATGAAATAATATATAATCTCCTAAGCTATCATATAATTTTTTGTGGCTTTGGAATGCTTTCTTTCTCTCTGTCTGTTTATCTGTCTGTATCTCCCATCACATACATATACACATATCTATATAACTTTTTTGATATGCACAATATCTGCACAATCATCAATAGATGTCATTAACCCTTGGTTTGGACTCAGTATAAATCTTCTCTGATCTACTCTCTCCTCAGTCTATTGCTCCCTGTGTCTCAAATCTAAAGGATAGGCAATCGTCAAAGAAAAGTGGCATTTTAGTAATATAAGTCCTGCTACACATCTATTCTACATAATTATTCTACTAAAATTCAGAATGAAGGATTTTATTTCCTTCCTGTTTGTAGGGCAAAATCCATTCAGATCAATTACTCTTGCATGATTTTTGAATGTGTATTTTTAGTGTATCCTATTGGGGAATTTTCAGTATTTCGGGGGGGAAAAAAACCTCTTGTTTCTACCTGTAGTCTATGAGAAAATAGTCCACCATGTCCAAGGGAATTCCATCTGTAAATGGTAATATGAGAAGTCACTTGAGCTCCCCATGGTATCAATCTCATCTATCATTTTCCTTCCACTCCTGTGCTTTAGCGACCTATTGCCTTTTTCCCTGATTATTTGAATCTTAAAACATCTGCTTCTAAAAAATACACAGGATCCCTAAAGAGGAATAGGGTTCCACATGTATGAACTTTCAAATAAAAATTTAAGATATTTTCAAATGTAGGTCCTCTGTGCAATTGTCCTTGTTATCGATTTGAATGAGTTTTTGTCTATCTAAATCATTCACTAGTCTCTGAAGTATTACATTTTTGAGATATATGTACAACATTAGAACCTCTGTCTACTAAAAAAAATGACACCCATTAAACCTGATTTGCATCAAAATTCAACATTTTTCACTATCTCTCTATACATTTGGTACCAATATGGGAAACATGCCCTACATTTGGAAAGATGAGCATTTTATTGTGACAGCTGCTGGCTTGACACTATCATTAAAAGTCCCTATACCATTTTTTTTCTTCATCTAACTTTCCTATAACTAAATTTCATTAACACTTTAGGAAATGTGAACATTTCCCCCATCTGGCACATGGCTTTTAAAACTCATTTACTCTAATTTAGAAAATCTGGAAACAGCTGGCAAAAAAAAGTATTTTTATTAAGTTCTTTAGATTCATATTTCTGTGAAATGTGGTTTTTGCCATTGCTCTTAAGGCCCATAATATGTTCTTCATATTCTCAGCAGCATATTTGCTTTCTAAATGCAAATATACCAGGTGGCATTACCTTTAATTATCTATTTTTAGATTAATTCCTTACATTTAAAATTGATATTTTGCAGATTCAAAGTATTTCTTCTCTTTTTTTTAAACTGAAGTACTTTTTGTTTGACCTGAAAGCTTCAGAATGTATTTCTCTATCTCTCTAAAGTCATAAATTTAGTATTTTATTAGTTATGCTTCTGGTTTAAGTCTTGATATTTTATATTTGCAATTCATTTATTACATATACAAAATTATAAATGTACTCATCTATAAATATGAATTTTAAATATGTTACTATCACTAATAATACAATATATCACCATTCTTAGAATCTCAAATACCTGATGATTAAAAAATGGAAATGAGTAGAATTAAAATATAATTAACAATAACTGTTAAATATATACTTATTGACAAAATATTACATATAAAATCACAAAAAATGTATATTTAATGGGTTTAGAATGAGGGGAAAAGTTTTAATATATTTTCTAAAAGGCTAAGAATGAGTTAAAAATATTTGAATGCTATTACCATTTGAAGCATTACATTTATGTATATTTCATGTTCTTTTTAAAAATCATATTAAATTTAATTATCAGTTTTCTTAGGTAAACTCACATACCAAGATCACTCAATTTCAGATGTGAGATATTGATTCTAAAACATTAAAGACCTTATATGAGTAGATAATTTTTTTTCATGCTGCTGTTAATTGATAATAGTATTTGGGGGGAATTTCATGGATTTGGGTTATAGACAGCTGGTTCCAATTATAATGTACAACAATAACATTTGGATATTCTGAATCATGTCTGAAAGTATTGGGTTGGTTTTTTTTTGAGTAATTTATTGGAGAAAGAGACCATCAAACTGAATAAACACTTGTTAAATGGCTTCTATGTTTAAGAAACTTATTAGGTTCTGTGCAGATGGAAAATTTGCAACACCTGAGTTACATTCCCAGCATCCTTTTAAGTGAAGTCCTCATTTTATGTAATTTGCTTAGGAGATAAATTTGGCTGAGACCCACTGCGGGGCTCTTTTCTCAGAGCTTGTGCTTTTGGTAAAGTACTGCAGCTGTGAGTCTCTGTCTCTCTTTGCTCTGCTCACTTGCCTGAAAAAACCTTTTTTTTTCTTTCTCCTCTTTTTTAATTATTATTAAAAAATCCTACAAATTGTTTGGTAACCATAAAGGGATTAAGAACTAGAGGAACCAAAGTTTTTCTCCTGCTGTGGTTTTTTCCCTTTCCCCTCTCCCCTCTTCCTTCTCCCTTATCCCTCCTGAAAACCCTTCAAAGCCTTTCTCAGGCTCATTGCCTACACCTGACCACCAGGAGAGCTTGGTAGCCAGGTTCTCTCCCTCACTGAGGCTGTTCCTGCTAACTCCTTCTGCTGTCACTGTTGTTTGCTGTTCCTGGAACTGGTAAGCTTTAAATTCCCTGTCCCCGAAACCCCAGTACAGAAGGGGGGATTCATTTTCCCTTTTCAGGGGGGTACTGGTCCTCTCTCCTAAATAAATCCTGTTCCAAAAAACACCTCACCCAGCTTCCTATACTCCCTCTTAAAAAGAAAATTAAAAACAAAACAAAACAAAAAAAACAAGAAACTCTTTCCACTCCAGCTAAAAGGAGTCCTCACCATGAAAACCAGCCCATAATCTTTGATTTAAACCTCCTCACCCCAGGCACTTGAGGCTAATTTTGAGCACTCAGTTTTTGTTTTGTTTTGCTTTTCCCCCTTTTTTACTGACCTGCAGTGCTAGCTTTCTGCCCCCTAAAGGCAGAACAGAGAATGTGCAGATGAAAAATTTGCAACAACTGAGCTACATTCCCAGCATCCTTATAAGTTACATCCTCATTTTACATAAGGATGCTTAGGAGATAAATTTGGCTGAGACCCAGGCTGCAGGGCTCTTTTTTCAGAGCTTGTACTTTTGGTAAAGCACTGCAGGTGTAAGTCTCTGTCTCTCTTTGCTCTGCTCACTTGACTGAAAGAACTTTTTTTTCTTTCTCCTCTCTTTCAATTATTATTTAAAATCCTACTCTTCTAGGCAAAGGAAGGTGCTATATATATATATATATATATATATATATATATATATACATATATATACACATATACATATATATATATATATAAGTTCTCAAGATATTTATGTTCTTTAGGAAACACATGGCATATAAAACTGGATATTGCAAATTTTATCAACAGAGAGCATCAGACTAAAAAGAAAAGCCATATAAGGAAAACTGCATATACATATATATCAAGTTATACACCATTGTGTTGGACCAATTACATAGAAATAAAATTTATAGTAGAGTGAATCAATACCTCAATGAAAAGAAAATTCAGGGAAGCATATGGCACTACAATCCTGCAAATCCATTATTTACACAAAGAATTGGCAATGGGCAAATCAAACCAGTGATCCAAAAATGAAGCAAATTTAACTTCATTTTATCACATAATATACCTCTCTTTGAGTCTACATCATTCAAAAGAAACCATCAACATGTAGTAAATTATATAATCATATATGGAAATTCAAAAATTATATGGATGAAGCCAACTGGGGAACATTCATATTGTGATTATAGGCTTATGAAGAGATTCAAATACTAATCCTTTCTCATTTATTATTACCTTGCCTTCACTCTTTACCTGTCTTGTATGCCCACTGATATTTACATTCTGTTTCCCATATTAGAATATGAGTTTCTTGAGGGGAGAACTTATTTTTTCTTTTCTTTCTATCTCTAGGCCTTTGCTCACAGTGACTGTCATATATTGAACATTTAATACATAATTATTGACTTTCAGATTATTATTATATTTCTCTCATTTTACAGATACAGGACCTGAGACCAGAAAATTGATTATAAAATGTTCTGCATTAAACTTCTGATTTATTTTTTTGTTAAGCCTACATGCCTAGGTTCTCTAAAAGGCAAAAGCAATATTGTCCTGAGACAGAATTATCCATTCTACCTGGACAGAAAGAGGAAAAAGGGGAGGAGTTTAGGATATAGATCCTGAAACTGACAAAAATGGTCAGAATGACCAAAAAAAGGTTGGGGGGATTAATGAGCCAATAGCAAGTTGGAGCATTTTTACAAGTCAAGTGGCCAAGGATCAGTGTTTATCTGTGAGCAGTATGTCTATGTGTGCATGTGTGTGTGGCAAAGGACTTGGATTACTGCATGAATAAAATGGTTATAAAAACACAAAAGACTCAAATATAGCAGAAGCAGTTAACAATTTAAGGACAGATTCAGGATCTTAATAAATCTTTAAGACTAGACCAATGAACTAAAATTACTAAGCTGAAAATAAAAAAGACCAATTTAGTTGGGTTAAAATATCAATCTTCTAAAGTATAAGCTGGTCAGGTGAAGCTAGAAAATATTTCATCTATAAAAGATCTGGGTGTTTTAGTGGATTGAAAACTCAGTATTAATTAACATAAGTGAATGATAGTCAAGAAAGCTAAAACTAATATGACTTTTTCTACACCTTATCATTTTTTTTAGAGTTCCATTTAACATGGTTGGTATAGGAGTATGAGTAGTGGTAGAATGAGTAGCCTGTCCTATGCCATGTAATCAGAGAGTCTTGGAAGGGGAAAATGAGACTAGGTCTTCCTTCCTGACTCTCCTTCTACTGTACCACACTGTCTCTCAGTCAGCAAACATTTATTAAGTACCTACTATCTGCTAACATCAGGGCTAAATGGTGGACATAACAAAGAAGATAAAAAGGTAGTACCTGCTTTCAAAGAAGCCATGGGCTAATGTGGGAGACACCCTGCAAACAATTTTGTTGAAATAGGAATTTACAGGATAAATTTGAAATGATCAATTGGAAAAAAAAAGTACTAGAATTAAAGGAAATAAGAAAAGGCAATGCCCAGAGCTTGGGGGTGATATGGTGTCAATAAAAATATCCTCTGCTTTTCAGTTCTCTTTGGATTTGGTTTATTTGGATACTTTTTTCTCTTGATTTGTAATATAATCATAGCATATATTATTCTTATTCTCTTTTCATCTCTTCATATATTACCCTTATTTTCTTTTTTTTTTCCCAATATTTGTCAAAACAATACAATCTATGGAAAATGAGGAGGGTATCCATTAATTGATAAAAGTCTGAACAAATCGTGGTATCTGATGGTGATGGAATATTTTTCTGCTGGAAGGAATAATGAACTAGAGGATTTCTATGTGAACTGGAAAGACTTGCAAGAATTGTTGCAGAGTGAAAGGAGCAGAACCAGAAGAACATTATACACAGAGACTGAAACATTGTGGACAATCAAATGTAATAGACTTTTCTACCAGCAGCAATACAAAGATCAAAGATAATCCAGAGGAATTTATGAGAAAGAACGCTATCCATGTATAGAGAAAGAACTATGGTTGTAGAAAAAGCAGAAGAAAAACATATGATTGATCATGCGCTTTTATGGGGATATGATTGTGGTTTTGACATTAAAAAATCACTTTACTACAAACATGAATAATATGGAAATAGGCTTTGAACAATGATATATGTATAACCCAGTGGAATTGCTCATCATCTCAGGGAGGGAGAGGGAGGAGGGAAGGAAAAGAACAAGAATCATGTAACCATGGAAAAATATTCTAAATAAGTAAATAGATTTAGAAAATAAAAAAACAATTCAATCTACTATATTTAGGTATGACAATATATTTAATCATTTCCCCAATCCATTGCATTTGTGTTATTCCCAGTTATTTTGTCAGTACAAACAAAACTTCTATAAATATTTTCATATATAAATAGCTTTTTAACTTATCAATAATGCCCTTTGGGCCTAATCCTTATGAGATCCCTTTGGTCAATGAAAATGAACATCTTTATAGCTCTGAATGTGTATTCCCATGTCATTTTCTTAAAATAAAATCACAGTTGCTCTAGAAGTATATTATTAAGCCTTTTATTCTTCATGTTACTCGAGGCATTTAATTTGCTTGCTTTAACCTATCTGGTTCTCAGTTAACATACATTACCAGAGACATACTTAGCTAGTTTGGTCCTTAGGCAGCAGACACAATCTGTTGTTAGCACCATTGGAACTTTTGTTCTAATTCCACAACCACTCAGGAATGGAGGATTACCTCCATAGTATGAAGAGCATTAAAGTAAGATTTTTACATACTCTTTATGTTCTTAACACATTTTTCCACCAGAAACTATGTTTGGATTATGTATTTGCACAGGCCTATATCTACTATTATCTTCATGCAGTTGTGTGGGGACTCCCCAAATATCTATCACGTTGAACATTTCTAGATAATTTCAATTAATCTCCTTAACTTCTTTCTCATTTATTTTTTGATAAGATCTATCTAGTTCTGAAAGGGTAACATTAAAGTCCTCCACTATTATTATTTTGATATTTATTTCCATCTCTAGTCTTTTTCAAAAGCCCTAATATAATTGGAAAAAAAAATAGCTACTTCCACATATCTAGGTCAGACTGCCTTTCTGGGATGAGAATTGTGATTTTTAGTTATAAAGCAGTTAGGTGCTCAACTCTCCTATTCTTTAGTGAAGAAACTCAATTTCAGAGAGTTGAAATGACTTATCCAAAGTCACATAGATGTTTTTTCTACCACATTCTAGTTATGTTCTTGAATTGAACCTGATTTCAAGCATGTAAAAATGTTTTGCAGTTTAGAGAAGAGATGCAATGTGATTTGTCGTGTGCTTTGTACTTCCTTAGGTGTTACCTTGTGCACAAAAATACATAGATTGATCCAAGGCCACATTGATTAAAATATTTTCATAGAAAAAGAAATAGTATGTAGTCTTGTAAATACAGTAAATGATACAAGGAAGATGACAATCAGTATACATTTATTGAATTCTTTATTCTCAGTTTTTCATAAAGGCACACAGTACAGATTAAATTCTTTTCAAATAATGATACTAAATCCAACAAATTATTCATTTTCTAAATAGTTAACTCTTTACCTTAGCATTCTATGAGAAAGATATCCATCTTGTTTAATTGCTAAACATTTAATAAAAGGAATATCCATTTCTTTCTGGCTCCCTCTCAAATTAATTAAACTGCTTGAATTTTTTTTATAAATAATTAGTCATGCTCAACCTCAGTTAAGTGCCAATATATCCTGTCCCCTTCACCTTGTAAATTCTAATCCTTTAGAAAAATTATCTAATTTTTTTTTCACTTTGTAAACTTTCCATATTCTGTGATTTAAAGAAAGAAAAAAACTTCTAACTTAGTCTCAATTACTGGTAAAATTATGTAAATTTAAACATTTTAATATTTGGAATTATTTCAAATGCATTATGCTACATAACAATAATAACATTGTAAATTGCCTTAAAAATTATTTTAATACTGTTTACTTTTCCCTCTCTTCCAGGTGGTAGAAAATATGGGATTTACATCCTTAAAGTAGAAAAGTTTCAACAAATCTAATTCATATTTTCTGCAAATTTAGCTTTGTGCTTTTACTAAATTCAAACCACGAGCAAAAAAGGAAAACTGCACACTATCTCTATCAAGGGAATAAGGGGCAGTGTTACAGATAAAAGAGTGTTTGCCTTAAACTGTGACCTTGAAAATATGGTTTCAAATAAAAAATATAGTGGTCTCCATGGGAAAATTCCCAAATATTAAATATACCCAAGTCAGCTGCATTTTATAGAGATTTTAATTAATATGAATTAAGGAATTAATGAAAGGGAGAGAGAGAGTAAGAGGAAATAATGAGAAAAGGGCTAGGCCATCCTGGCCAGCCTAGGGCACCCTAGGCTTAAGCCTTAAGAGAGAGATCAGTCAGTCTTTAATCCACTCACCACAAATCTTGAGATACCCACCAGTTCAGCATCTTAGCTCAACTAATTTCAGCCACCGATCCCTTCAATTCAGCTTTGACAAGCTGACCCCTCTTCAGAGGCCTTTCTGACCTCCTTTTAAAGAGAATTTTCTCCTATGTCACCTCCCCTAATTTCTCACATCTACCAATCAAAGTAGACTTTTTCACAGGACTGACCATTCTTAATTCACATCTTCTTTAGTTCTCAACTTCTCTGGGTAGACTAAAACTTCACACCTCTTTTGTTAAGCTTGTCCCTTGCAAGTTTGCAAGTTGTCTGACCCTCATAGGTACTTAGCACCCTTTTGTATTAGATCTAAAAATAGACCTAGCTTAAGGCTTTTGCCTTACTATAAGTATGGGTTAAGTACTTTTTCATTGTTCAGTAAGGAATTTACAACTTTATCTTCCCCTAAAGTATGCTTAAGTATGGGTGGAGTAATGTTAGAGTTCTCACATTCCTGATCAAGTACCGTCATTGTTTAAAATGGGGAATGGTCTTAACCAAATGTTCTAAGGTAGAGTCTGAGAATTTTTAACAGTCACAAGTCTGAGAAATTTTAAGATTCACAGCAGAGAGGAATCATAAATATGTACATGTATATACACATCCTTTGATTTACCCATATTTGAAGGTCATATTAAGTGGCATTGTTAGAAGTGAGAAAAAAAGATGATATAAACACTCCATGGAAAACCATCACCTTCTAATTAATAACATTAACTTCACATGGCTCCTTACATCTGCATTTTCATATAAATTTCATGTAAGAGATTTGAGGCCTTTTTCCTACTTAAAGTTCTGTATTGTTCTTTTAAAACTTATGTATTTGTGTCAGCAACTAAAAAATAGACCTTTTTTCTTTCATCTTTTCCCATCATAAATGTTGTGAAATATTATATCTGACTGAGTGATCCCATTTGAAAATGTATATGTTCATAGTCACATAGCCATGAAATGGAAAACCAACTTCAATCTAGACCTAATGAACATGGATAGTTAAAGAACCCATAAGTTAGAAAGGATACTGCTAAGTACATGAGCAGATTCATCCTGACAAAGATATTTACTGTCATGTGACCATGAGTAATTTTCAAAGCCTCTACTTTCACATTTGTAAGGAAGAAATTTTACTTTGCTTTTCCACAGATTGTTCTCAATACTTGGAATGTTCTTACTCCTATCCACCTAACCTCTACCTCTTAGAACACTTAACTTCCATCAAACACTTGTTTAATTGAAACTTTTCCAAAGAATGTCTTTCCTAACCCTGCCCCACCTCCTTCTGTTGGTAGCACACTGGAACTTCAAATTTCTTTGTATTTATTTTTCACCTATTTTGTATCATCTTATATGTATATTTGTCGTTTCCTCATGAAAAATGTATGCTGCTTGAGGCTAGGGATCATTTCATTTTTGTCTTTGTATATCCAGCATCTATGGTAGATTCCAATCAGGTAACTAGTGCATAATAGCTGTTGCCTGAATGAAAGAACACAATTCCCAAATCAAAGGTTTGTTGTGATGATTAAATAATATATAGAGAGCATTGTGTGAATCTTTAAGGCTCTCAGTCATCTACATATGTATTTCATAGCAGAGTTAAGAATACACTCAGACGCAATTGTACATTGAGTTTACATATTACTTCATTTTAAAGGTGCATTAGATTTTAATTCTAGAGTCCAATATTACCTCACAATTTTAAGGGAAGACAAAACTGCAGCCCAGGCTTGTTACAACAATCAATCAATATTTATTAAACACATATTATTTATGGGCAAAGAGACAAAAGACAGGCCATGTCCTGAAGGAATTTACAATGCAGTGAGAGACAATATGCAAACAAATATGTAGGGATCAAGTTTTTTACAAGATAAATAGGAAATTTTAACAGAGGAAAGGCACGGAAATTAAGAAGAGTTCTGGAAGGCTTCCAGAAGAATGTGGGAACTTAGCTTAAAAGAGGCCAATGATGTCCGTAGTCAGAGTGGAGGGGAGAAAAGTATTTCACTACAGAGGAAAATGAGAGAAAATTCAAAGCAAAAAGAGGTAATGCCTTAATTGTGGTATACTCTAAAGGCGAATGTTACTGGATTGAAAAGTACACGTTAGAGAGTAAGATGTAAAGAGACTGGAAGGGTAGTAGGTTGTGAGGTTAGAAGTCTTTGCATATCAAACATATAATTATATATTCATTCCTGTAGGCAATAGAAAGCCTATGGAGTTTATTGAATAATTGAAACTATTATTTAGGAAAATCATTATAGTGGAGGAATGGAGAGTAGATTAGAATAAGGAGAGACTTGATGCAGGCTGACTTACCAGCAAATAGTTTAGCAAACAGTGACTCAGCAGTCACAACTCTCAGTTGTTTCAGTATTCAAAGATTCATCTTGCTCAGTGTCTTGAATTCATCAAAGGCAGACAGGTGCTCTCACTACATTATTTGATCTTATATATTAGTTATCAATTCCAATTGTCATTTTTTCAGTCATTTCCAGGGTAAAGGTCACATTCTTTTACTGTGGAGAAGAGAGAAAAACAAAGAATTGAGTTTCATTGCTTTTTGTCTGTTGTTATATGTAATCAACCAGATTGCTATGACTATTCTTCTAATTCTTCTTCCTTTTCGATGACTGCTTTTTAAAATAATCAACTCAGAAAATTTTCATGGACAAACACTTTTCTCCTCCATTTATTATTTATTAAATTGTCTTTGTTTATATTTCCAAGGCACCAAGCAAATATATTCTTATAATCCCTTTGCTACTTGTTTCTCCTCTCCTGACAAAAATCTGTCATCCCTGAATGAAAAGTCAGGCCCAAGAAATCCAAAACCTACTCTCATGCATCAACATCTTAACCCGTTAGTCATTTACAAAATTAGTTGTTGTATATTTTTTTCATTTATTTTTTTTTCTCTAGTGGGCAACAATGAGAATATACAACCTGTGATCTTATGATCTTCAATTACTTTTCCAGGACTATATGATTTATTTTTTCCCTTTAGAAGTATAATCTGTGTCCATGTGCATCAACAGAAATAAAGAATTCTTGTCCATTTTTAATGCTATAGTCCAGCCAATAGCAAGACAAGAGTGGGTCCTTATGACCTGTGAAAGAAACCGGAGAACTGGAAAATGAGGGCCTAAGTCAAATATTAGAGGCTCATAGAGAAAAAAGACACAGAAAAAGAGTGTTGTAGAACAGTTTGAGATTAAACCTGCTTTGGTTAGCAGTAGCTTCAAGAGTATATTTAAATGTAAATAGACCAATGAAATTTCAGTGAATTCTCAAAAGAAAGGAGACAACTAATGTTTTCTCACAGGACTACAAAATTCTTACAAAAGTTTAATAGTTTTGCTTCCTAAAAAGTTGTTGATTAAAACCTTCCTGGAAGAACTGACTTTTAACCTATTCTAGTATATTCCAGACCCTTATCTCGCTCACAGGATTTCTATTCTTCTAATCAGATAAGGATTTGAGTTCTTTAGAAACTTTGCAGCCTAAGAGGCTCCTCTTCTGTGTAGGAAACCAAAGGGCTATGTGATATCTCCCAAAGGTTAAGAGAAGTTCAACTGTTTTAGCCAGATAATTTCAACCCAAAGCCAATTTTCTTATAGAAGGATTCAGTATAAATCAATCTTGTGAATTATCATATAGTAACAACAAGAAAATTGCCTTTGCAACCAAAATCTTGCTAGCACTGATCCTGAACCTTTGTTCATAGGAATTAGTTTCTGACTATATATTCATAACTCTTGATGTGGGTCTCCCAAATTTTGACAATCCACTTGAGGTAGAGACTAAACCCAAGCCAAGTGACTCTTTAGTGCAGTAGGCGGTGCATGAGTCTTGAAAGCTGAAGGTCCAGAGCTTGATCCTCAGAAGGAGGATGTGATATACTGGAAGAGGATTCTGGAGACAAGAAGTGTCACTGGGCTTGGGAGCAGAAAGACTTGAACTCAGCAATAAAGGACAATAAATGTAATCAGTTTTTAGTCATTGTTTTTCCTTCCTTATAGCTTCATATTTTCTACATATAATCCTATTTAGATACCAGGGAATTATAATGCTGAATTGTAATCATAGTGGAGTTAAAGTCAAAGAATAATCCCAATTAACTTAAAGATGACATATAAGAAATAATAATCAAGCATGATAGTGAATTATACACACACACACACACACACACACACACATATATATGTGTATATATATATCCTTGCCAGGAGAGTTTTTACTTCCATTCAGCATCCTGAAAATTTTCCAGGAGTTTCTCAGGTTTTTGAGTTATACTATCACTTTTGGCTTTTAAGCTATAGAATATCCTTGGCCATCCTCTTTATTACCATATATGGAACAGATGGCTACATAATCTTCTCAATTGAAAAGAAATATGATGAAACCTAACCTTCTTGAAAGAGGATTTATTGTCTCCAAGAGAGTACCTTGTCTTCTGCCTCCACAGGAAAATGTCCAGAAGAAAAATACCCTACTTGGAAGACTCCATCTAAACTGAATTTGTGTAATCAAGCTCATTTATAAATACCAGTTTGCTGATAAGCTGGAGTTCTCAGGATGTCCTGGAGATACCTGAAGTACATTGATTTGTGTGATTTGTGAACTCATAATTAAGTCAGTTTTGCTCAGAAGATTGTTTGTCATTATTTTTCTTTTACATACTTCTTCCTAACTCCAGGAACAGCTCATTGTCAACTAACAATCTAATTTTCACCTGAGGGCTATGGAATAAATATGTGCCTCAACTGAATAATCAGTTATACTCAGCACAAATGGCTTCAAATATTGGCTTCTAATCGACTATGACATCAATACTAATATGAACAAGTTATAAATTCTCATCACCTAAAGACTGAACTTTAGAGTTTGAGTTTTTGACCAAGCCTAAAGCTTTGAGAGATTTCACTTACATTAGTGGAAGAAACACGTTGTTCCATATTTTGTAGCAAATTTGCTTTAAAGGAAGTAGATCTCTGTGTTGGTCCCACTATGACATATACTAACTTTCCATGGTCCCAAAGAGTTTGAAGAAAAGGAAGTTTCCATCCTGATATTTCTCTAATACCATTTGTCTGTGGAAAGAAAGAAAGAAAGAAAGAAAGAAAGAAAGAAAGAAAGAAAGAAAGAAAGAAAGAAAGAAAGAAAGAAAGAAAGAAAGAAAGAAAGAAAGAAAGAAAGAAAGAAAGAAAGAAAGAAAGAAAGAAAGAAAGAAAGAAAGAAAGAAAGAAAGAAAGAAAGAAAGAAAGAAAGAAAGAAAGAAAGAAAGAAAGAAAGAAAGAAAGAAAGAAAGAAAGAAAGAAAGAAAGAAAGAAACAAACAAACAAACAAACAAACAAACAAACAAACAAACAAACAAACAAACAAAGAAGGAAGGAAGGAAGGAAGGAAGGAAGGAAGAGGGAGGGAGAGAGAAAGAGAGAGAGAGAAAAGAAAAGAAAGAAGGAAGGAAAAAGGAAATTTTAGTGCCTATAAATGCACATGCACACATACATCTATATTATTTATACATATATGTGTGAGGATTAAATTTAACTCTCTCCTGATTGTGAAAATGAAATTAAATAACACTCCCTTGATTGTGAAGATTAAATTGTAACCCCTGCCTATTTTTAGAATACCCTACTTAAATATGAGTGAGAAGACCTGCCCATTTTTAGATTTTAATCACCAAAAATGTAAACATCCTACTTAAAAGTTGAGTAGGAAGATCTGCCTATTTTTAGATTAAATCACCAAATGTGTAAACACCCCATTTCACACATTAAGTGGGATGTCTGTGAAATATGAACATATGAAATAATTGGTGATGAATCAAAATCAAAATCAACTGATTGCCCCTGGGCAGTCCTAAAAGCAAAAGTGTCAACTGTGGTAGATGTACAAATTAGGAGACGTGATGCAAAAGAAAGTGCCTTTAAAAGGGAGTGACAACTGCCTGAGTTCAATTTGACTTAGAACTCTCACTTGGAGAGGAACCTCCTGTGAGAGAGAGTGGAAGCTGATAAAGAATCTGCTGCCTGGACTGACAGGTAGTGTGTGAAAGGCTGACTCTTAACTGCTGCTTTTCTTTTTCTTCTTTTTTTTTTTCTGAAGAGATCAGCCTCAGTAAAGACTTATCTTTTTGAGAGATTTCCCTGGGTCCTTGGCTTTGCCAAGGTCAACTGAAACTAACTCTCCCTGATTGGGGTGTGTGGTGGTGGTGATGGAAATTACTTAGTGCTTAGGCTAGATACCTTATCCCATTCTCTCTCTGATTTCCTTCTTCATTCTTCTCTTTTGTGTATATATGCACATATATATATATGTGTGTGTGTATCATATGCTTACATTATTTTACTAATCTCCTATAGAAACATTATAAAATTTTCTGCTTTGTGTAATAGTTTACTATTCAAGAAAAAAAATTTTTTTGATGAAAATCCAATTGAACTATGCACCTCCCAACATTCAGAGTGAAGATTTTCTGTTAATAACATAATCTTTAGCACAAAGATGAGGGGTTCATAAAGGGGTGATTCCAGAATCATATTGATTACTGCCAAACTAATCTTTTTTTTTATCTTTTAGACTTGGTCCTTCATTTTTATAAATTATATTTGCAATTATGGTTTTTTAAGAAAAATTTTTGACTTATTTTTTTATTTTGTATTGAAATATGGGTTCCTTCATTACTTTAATGTTCCTGAATTCCTTTATGACAGCTGTGTTCTACTGTTATAATAGGAATTTGGTGGGGAATAAACAAGAAGGAAACATATAAAAAATCTAGATTTATTGGTTGGGAAGGGAAGAAAGGAAAAGGGGTTAGGAAAATGACTATAACTTATCTAAACTTCTAATTGCTATAAATCTATCTAAACCTATCTTTTTCTAAGATAAACAGTAATTTTCCTCAATATCCAAGTCTCACAAATGGAGTTCAATCTAATGGGCCAGGATCCTCAGTTGATAACTGTCCAAACAGGTTCAGTGGTGAAATGTGTCCTTAATTTTATGTTCAAGCTGGTAGTAGCCAGTTCAAAGATTCCTCTCTTCAGTTGGTATCAGGAAAAGCCAGAAAACCTGTTTTTTAAACCTCCAACCAAAGTCCTTCAGGAGAGAAGTCCCAGACAGTTGGGAGTTTAGAATCTCCAGCCTTAAGCTCTCATATGACTTTTAATCACATGTTCCTGTCAATCAATCTGCCATACACATTACTCAGTCTGTGGCACAGTGTCCGTTCCCTATTACATTCCCCCGTTTTGCATGAAACAAAAATGTGTTGGAAACACAAGTTTTGTATTTGTGCACAATCTAAAACACTTACCAATTACCTAAACTAAGAAATCTACTCAAAATAACAAACTACCTACACTCAACTATCTTATTCTAAGTAATACTAACCTATTTTAGGGAATTACAACAAGGAAAAAGGAAAAGGGAAAGGAATTAAATAATGAACAAGTACAAATGTCAAACAGAAGCAAATGCAAAAAAGCAAATAACATCAAACTAAAGATAAACATAACTTCCATGCAAATATCAAACTAAAAATACTCTTAACAGCTAATACAGAAAATTGTACTACAATTGTAGTACATTATCATTAAACTTAGATAAATTGTTTTGAAAATTACAATAAACACAACATTGCATAAGTTTTACACTGAAAATCAAACGAAACATTAAACTAACTTGTGCAAATAACTGTAACAATAAATATAAGTGAGCTATGTACATAATTTATATATATGTTGTAAAAATAGACTCGAATCCAGGACTTCAATACCCAGAAATCCTTGCTCCACTTCGCCAGAATGCCCTCTAATCTCACTGAATTCTCACCTGGGCCAAGAGCGAGATGGGGTATTTAAACCTGGTTGTGAATAGGCTCGGGCTCTTTTGGACTTCCGTTTTGGAGCAGACATGCATCTTGTCTAGGCCTCTCTGACCTAGGCATGTGATTTCTTATTCTGTATTTTCTTTAATCCTTAATCTTTAATAAACCTCATAAAATATAATACTCCTTGCAGAGAGAAACTAATTTCTACCTTCCCTCAGTCTCCCCTAAATTTTAATCTTTACAGTTAGCTACCTAATGGGAGAAAAGACTCTCAAATTTTTTTAAGGATAGCCTAGATAATGATTTCTAAGCCACATTTCTCCAAGATGCATTTTAGAAAACCATCTTGATCAGCTCCTACCAGCAGCCATTCAATTCAGACTTTCTTGAGCCCTTCCCTCCCACCAGCTTGGCCGCTTCTCCTTGCCTGCATGAGTTCCTGCCTGTAGCCCCTGATCCTAACCTCTCTCAGTCCTCACCTGGTGCTCCAAACCCTGGCCCTGCGTTCCTGCCCCAGCCCACCCCAGTGGTCTCTCTCCCATCTGGCCCAGACGATTAGAATCAAGCAAAAACTGGCCTCCGACACAGATGGCCCATCTCCCCAGCCCCAGCCCCAGAACCGAGGCTGCTGGTAGCAGATCCAGTTTCTTCAGCATCAAAAACCAGCTGGTAAAAAAAATGGGGGTATTGGCCACATGGGTAGAGGGGACAGACAAGAGGGAAAGGAGAATGGATAATTTTCCCTTAGGCTAAGGGGTATTGACCATGTGGGCAGATCATAGGAGGAGAGAGAGAAAAGGGAGAGGAGAAGAAACAGACTTTTTCAAACAGGAACTTAAAAGCAATGGGCTATTTAAAAGGATACCTTTTGACTGTTCTGGTAATTTTATTGACTTCACCTGCATGTCAGGAAAAAAGATTCAACTTTGAATTTGAAAATGGATGGCTCAGTGAACTGAGAGCCAGGCCTAAAGACATGTGGTCCTGGGTTAAAATTTGGTCTCAGATACTCCCCAGCTGTGGGGCCCTGGATGGGTCCCTTAACCCCCATTGCCTAGCCCTTACCAATTTTCTGCCTTCCAACAATAGTCATTTAAATGGATAATAACCCAAGGAACTTTAAAGACTGGAGGTTATGATTTTTAAGGCATTTCAGACTCCAATGGTTTATTTAAAAAAATCTCTGTATTTCTATTGCATTGTCTTGATTGTTTTGTTTAAGATATAACTTTGTGATTTTAAGTTCATATATTACTGGATTCAATATTATTCTGTTATACTGTTCATTTAATGTACTGAGTTTTAACTACTGTTATATTCTGTTGCTTTCCCCCTATAACTATTGAACAAATATCATTGTAATTAAGCCCATTATGAAAAAAACAGCTTTTTTTTTTCTATTTTTGCTTTCGTAAATTGTCACATAGAGGATAGATGGACTTCTTCAGAACTGGATACAATTGCTATAACAACCTTTGGAAAATTTAATGTGCTAAATATCTCAAATGATTTTAAGGGTTTTTTATATATGGTTTTTGAAATTTGTTTTACAATCTCTGGTCATTTTTGCCTGCCCCTAACATGAGGTGTAAGGCCAATTCTAGCAGAAGTGAAATACAATTATAACCTCCAACATTCCCACATTTCTAAATATGTGAATGGAAGTTGGGGCAGTTAATTTCAGGGCATTTGTACCCCTAAAAAGCCTCCAAAAAAGGAGCATCTCATTTATACTCTTCAGCTCGCTATTTTACTTCCACCAGAATGATATATAGATTTCTTGATTATGTTCTTAACCCAAGATGAGTTTTACTTTGTTTAAAAATATGTTTATTTACCAAGGTTGAAAGATTGCTACGTTTGTAAAAAACTTTGGGAAATATCCATCAATTCATAGGTTTTAAAAAATGCCATACAGCAACTTATGTGAAATATGATAGTGTGTTTTTTGCTATTGTAATTAATTGGGCTATTGAGAATTTTGGGGATATTGATACCTACATATTTGTACTACTATTCTTTAAAAATGAAAAATGTTACCTTGTTAAATTCATTTGCCTTCTACTCACAGTGGAGGATGGCTAGACATGAAGAGGAAATGGATCTCATTTTTGGTGAGAAAGCCTTGCATTCTATATTTTCTTAGCTGACACAGCTTGTCAATTATTATAAGCTACATTTTTGAATTTTCAAAGCTCTTTTATTATTATATTTTTTCTTGCATATGCAATATACTTTTTCAGGATTTTTAAAAATTTTTTCTCTCCTTTTTATATTTGAAGTACATGTCACCAGCATTAAGATTTTCTTTAACTTTTTGACTTTTCAGTACTATAAGTTTAAAATACATTTGCTAATGCATGCCCCAAAAACTTGTGACTATAAAAATGATGCCACTAATTATTTTAAAAAAATTATGGGACTTTGCTTAATGATTCTGTCTGATTCCAGGACAAGATATACACATAGGAGCCATTTCACAGAGCCAAAGAAAAGCCAATCCAGGATGGATTGATGCACTTATAGACCAATACAAAGGTCTTGAACCAAGTGTGAAGACTCAAGGTTAGTATGTTTAACATTTTGTTATGACATAGGCTTTCCTTGTGTTCATACTCACTCTGAAAATACTCACAGGCGAGTATCCCCAAAACCTTGGCTCATATGATCTGGTTCCCTTTTCTGCCTTTCATAGTGTGGTACCTTTCTGTCGTCCTGGCTATTGACTGGGTAAATGCTTCATTGCTTAGATCATTTTGGTGGGCCCTGATGCAAGGACCTGTTATAGATTTATTTTTCCTTTACTTGGGATGTTTTCACATAAGACTTTGATAGTCTATATTTTCATTCAGTATTTTCTTTTTTTCTTTTTCTTTTTCTGATATCTTTTTAATTTCTCTTACCAATTGATACACCAAGTGATCCTGTATTTTTCAATCACCCTCTTAAAGGGGGAATGTAAAAAAATATGATTATTTTAAATTGCAGAGTTTAAATTCCTATTGAGAAGAATTTTAGGTAAAAAAAGATGCTACCTCTGAATTCAGAAACTGAACTGTTGGAGAAGATACGATTAAAAAGCCTCCAAATGACAAGCTGCAAAAAAATGAACTTTGGGTGTGGTTGACTGAACATTTATTTGTATGTATACTTTCATGCCAAAGGGGACTGCCTCTTAACTGGCTTTCTGTCAACGCGTCCAGCAGTTATTGTTTTTTTTTTCTCTTATCCTTAAATAATTGTAATCTTAAAATTGATTCTGTTTTTATGATCCTTTGGGGAAGTCCTCCCCAGAGGATCAAATGGGGTAATGTAAAAATACACTCAAATCCAGGACTTCAATCCCCAGAAATCCTTGCTCCACTACCCCAGAATGCTTTGTAATCTCCTTGTAACCTCACCTGGACCAAGAGCAAGATGGGGTATTTAAACCTGGTTGTGAATAGGTTTGGGCACTTTTGGACTTCAGTTTTGGAGCAGACGCATCTCTTTCATGATGTGAGGTTATCTTGTCTAGGCCTCTCTGGCCTAGGCATGTGCTTTCTTATTCTGTATTTTCTTTAATCCTTAACCTTTAATAAACCTCATAAAAATATAATACTCCTTGCAGAGAGAAACTAATTTCTATCTTGCCTCAGTCTCCTCTAAATTTTAATCTTTACAATATACATATAGCACAAACATGCAATATATGCATGTATGCTATACATATATACACTTTTCTCCACTTCATATTTACACATATTTTACATATGTGTCATGCATAATACTATAATACAATTAATTTACAATCCTATTGTACATTCTATTTACATATATTTACATTTTTTTTACAATTTTGTTTGATGTCATATGTTGTTTATGTTGTGTAATATATGATATAGTGCAAGTCAGTATATAATTTTATCTTATTTTCCTTGATCCTACCTAACTAATCCCTATCTTCAAAATACTTCTACTAACTAGAATTCTATATCTAAACTAAATCTATTTACCTATAGTTTCTTAGTAAATAACATATCTATAGCTAATCATAACACTGTAAGTATTCCAACTATACATTGTTTCACCCATTTAAGTAGTGATTCAATGTAACCTTACCATGTTTATGTTTTTTGTTTGTGTTTTATTATGTTGTTACTTTTGCTATGTCAGGTTTCTTTGCTATTTTAATGTCAGTGTTACTGTTAAGTTGGAGTTATGTTACTATTGTATGTGACATATTTACCCCAACTTCAGATCTTTCTTTCTCTTCTCTCCTCCTTGAATATTCTTCTGCAATTCCATAGTAGTAAATATATTTGTGTTTGTATGTGAATAAATGCTATGTTATTTTGAACTATAGTGCATTATCCCAAAGTATCAATTCATTAGTCTATTTATGCTGTAATCTTCTTCATTGCAAATTTCACAGTCTTTAAATTTATAAGTTTTCAGTCTTTTAACACTGTCCATTAATTCCTGAATTCTCCTCTTCACCTGCATTGTTCTCTTCTATCCTCTTCTGTTGGAATGGTCCTCTCCTTACTGATCTTTTTTATTGTAGAATCCATTTGACTGAGGATTCTAACTTTCTGCAATCTCTTCATTTTCTTCTTCTTCAATGATTTGTACATTTTCATTATTTATATACCATGTGCTAATTTTATATGTGAACAATGATACCATGATTCTCTACCCAAAACTTTTAATGAAGATGGAGAAACTAACACAATAGCATAAGGACCTAACCAACTTTCTTGTGTTCCTGATGTTTTAGCAATTTTTATTACATATACCATATCTCCTGGTTTGTAATTATGAAGAGAATATTCCAAAGGACAAGTTTGAATTACTATTCCATTATCATGTAATTTTTTTAGTCTTTGTTGTAAAGCACTTAAGTAACAAGCAAGTTGATAATCTCCTCCTAAGAGAGATGTATATACTGTCTTACAATTTTTTGCTTGTATTGGGGCATGTCCAAAGAGCATTTCATAGGATGATATATGTAAATCTGCTCTTGGTCTCATACACAGGTAAAACAAAGTATGGGAAGAATCTCTGGCCATTTGAGATGAGTTTCAGCAGAAAGTTTCCGCACCATAGTCTTTATTTCCTTATTTACTCACTCCATTGCCCTGAACTTTGTGGGTGATAAGAAAAATGATATTTTTGTGTCATTCCTAGATGTTCATAGACTCTTTTCAGGAAGTCATGATTAAAATGCAATCCTTTATCAGAGTCTATTTTTAGTGGTACTCCAAATATAGGTATAATTTCCTTAATCAATACTTTCACCACAAAGCTAGCTGTATTTATATTTGATGGAAAAGCTTCAGGGCATTTAGTTAATCTATCAACAATTACCAAGCAAAACTTTTATCTTCCAGCTTTTGGCATGCTGATGTAATCAATCTGCAGACTCTCAAATGGACAATATGCTAAAGGTCTACCACCTAAACCTTTCTATCTGAATGCCCGTTAATGGAATTTTTAGCCAACAGAATAGTTTGAGCAGATATTATTTGCTACAGTACTTATTCCAGGAGCAACCCATGGTCCCTTTATGGTGTCAATTACAGCTTGAGGACCAAAATGACCTTTTCTGTGAATGGATTTACACAAATAGGCATACAGGTCTTTTGGTAACAGTGGCTTTCCTGTATCTATTAACCATATACTATGTTCTTTTCTTGCTCCAAATTTCTCCTTCCATTTTTGTATTTCTGAGTCTACATAAGCTTTTTCTAGATCATCAAATTCTATAGCTGATAAGTATATGACATACACTGGAGCATTTCTGGCAGCAAATTTCACAGTTATATCAGCTCTATGATTTCCTTTAGCAACTGAAACTCTTCTGTTAGTATGACTTTTACAATGGATTACTGCTAGCTGTTTAGGCTTCTGGATAGCATCCAATAACTCAGTTATTATTTCTGCATGAACAATTGGTTTTCCTTATGCAGTAATAAAACCTCATTGTTTCCAGATCTTTCCTGTAGCGTGACACACAGAAGAAGCATAATGGGAGTCTGTAAACACATGTGCACTTTTATCATCAGTCAGAAGACATGCTAGCTTTAATGTGACCAACTCTGTGCCTTGAGCACTAAGGTTACTAGGTAATGATCCATACCACAGTGTCTCAAATTCTGTGACAATTGCAGCACCTGTACGTTGAATTCCATTACACAAGTATGAAGAACCATCTGTGAATAAAACCAAATCTTGATTTTTGATTGGAGTGTCTTTTAAATCCATCCTCGGCATATCTAAATCTACTACTTCTACACATTCGTGTAATGGTTCACCATTCTTCGGAAAATCAGGAAGAAGTGTAGCTGGATTTAATAACACTATACCTCTTCAATTCGATGTTTTCACTACCTAGAAGTATCATTTCATACTTAGATATTTGTTGTTCTGAATATGCTTGAGTACAAAATTTCCTCATTAGTGCTGCTATTAGATGTGAAGAAAATACCATCAATGGACATCCCAAAACTAAGTCTGATGACGTCTGAATTAATACAGCTGCTGCAGCGACACCCCTTATACAAGGAACTGTACCTGCAGCAATTGGATCTAATTGACAACTATAGTATCCAATTAAATGCTAACTTTGTTCTATAGTCTGTGTCAGTACACCAGATGTAATTCCTTTTGTCTCATTCACAAATAATTGAAAAGGTTTAGTATAGTATGGGATTCCAAGAGCTGATACAGAAAAAAATCTCTTACTTAAGCTTACTTAAGGCTTGCAGATATTCAAGTTTGAGTTTCAGACAGTTCTGGTTCTATATTCCTTGTTAGATTTGTTAAACATTTAGTAATTTAACTATACCCAGGTATCCATTTACAGAAACCAGCTGTTCCAAGAACAGCTCTGAGTTTCTTCTTCGTCTTCGTGCACTCAGTTTCTGGATATTAGCTATTATTTTCTTAGTGATACTTCTGGAACCCTCTGACAACACAAAGCCAAGATATTCAACTGGATGCAAAACCCACTGAAGTTTTGCTTAGAGATTTTATGTCCATGTTTAAATAATTCAATCAAAAAATCTTGCTATCTCTTAAACACATTTTAGCAAATGGAGATGCTAGGAGGATATCATCTACAAAATGTACTATTTTATTTTCTTTGGATGTTACTGTTTTAAGGTCTGTTCAAAATTTGAGAGGATTGACTTGGGCTATCACAGAAACCCTGGGGAAGATGACTCCACATCCACTCTGTACTCTCCCATGTGTAAGCAAAGATCTTTTGTGAATCCTTATGAATTGATATAGAGAAAAATATTGAACATAAATCTACCACAGTGAAATATCTTGCTTGACTTGAGATGGAAGAGATTGTAGATGCTGGGCTTGGTACTATAGGATGTGTCTTTATTACATGATCATTTACAGCTCTTACATCCTGTATGCATCTATAGAAAATTCTGCCATTTTGATACACTTTTGCTTTTTTATTTGAAGTATGGGTGTATTGTAGTCTCAGAAACATGGTATTATGTTCACTTGTTGAATTAGGGATTCAATAATAGGACTTATCCCATCTACAGCTTCTTTAATCAAAGAGTATTGAGAAACAAAAGGAACTGGTCCTTCCTTGGTTCTCACTGCTACTGGAGTAGCTGATTTCAATAGGCCTTCATCTGTGGAAGACTTTGACCATAAGTCTTCTGCTATATCCTCAGGATAGATGAAATCCAACTCATTCTCTGCACTGACAATCTAAGAACATCAATGGAAAGGCTTTCATTGATTCTTCTGGGAGTTGTAATAATATATCCCCAGTGTCAGTAAATTGAATCATTACTCACAGTTTTCAAAGCATGTCCCTCCTGAGAAGGTTTATTGGACATTCTGGCATAAAAAGAAATGCAAGTTCCACAGATAAAGGACCTAGAGTTATCATTTTAGGTTGTAATTTTGCTATTCTCTCTGGTTTTCCAGTAACTCCAATCACTTCCATAATACCAACAGCTTTACAATCTTTAGGAAGATTTTGCAAAACTGATTTACTTGCTCCAGTATCCACCAAAAGATCATATATCTGTTCTCCTCTAGTTACAGAAACATAGGGTTCAGTGCTCTTTGGAGGTTGGAAGGTTTCAAGAATTAGTGCAAGCACAGTAACATCAGTACAAAGCTCAGTCATTTCTCATCCATTCAATTCTCCATCTACTTGAATTACATGACTTTCCCTGGATTTTGTATCATCAGCTTTTTTATTACTCTCATTGGTCCTTAAATTCTCCATCTTAGTATCATTGTTCCCATTTACAATTTCATTATTATTATTTAGTTTATATTCTTCATTAATTTCTCTTATTCTATATTCATTAGTATTTTCTATTAAATTTATATTACAATGTTCTTTCTCTGTACAATTATTTACACTAATTATATCCTCCTTTGATTCAATTAATTCATTTGTATCACCATGTATTTTATTTTCATTACTCTCAATTTCATTTATTTTCAACTCATTTTCATTCATACCACACTCATTTCTTGATTCATTTACATATGTCCCTATGGGAAACCTTTCCAAAGCACTTGTACCCTGACTTTGGTCAACCATTACTACTTGGTTGTATTTTGGTTTAGCTCCAGAATTTACCCATGATTGCATAATTCTGAGATCTGGGGCTTGGTGTCCCTGGCAACAGGTATTATGGCATTGATTTACATATCTATTTTGATGATGATGATGATGATGATTGTTCCATCTGTTGTTATTATTATGAATAAAATTATTACTCCAATTATTGTATTGCCTATTAAAACCATTATTCCTATTTAGTTGTCTTCTAACTTGATTCCTGATTCTGAAATCTCAGTACAGATGACTGACCTGATCACAAAGGAAACAGAGCCTATGACCTGATCTTTCACTAGGTTTATAATTATTATACTTTGGCTGTACAGATCTCAAAGCAGCCACAGCCTTTACTTCCTTAATTTCACTTCCTTTAGCTTTCATTTCTGCTTCCCTTAATATTCAAGTCCTCAACAATGGAATCCCTATCATCAGATTTTTCATCTGTTATCATTTGTCAAATAAGTAGCCTTTCTCCTTAATTCATCAAGATCTAGTTCTTCCCAATCAGGGTTATTTGACTTAAAAAATTGCCTGACCCTTGGGACTGTATTCTTCACAAAGACCCATTTCATTTGAGCAATGATGCTTTCTTCAAGTGCATCCATACCTAAAAGAGTTTCAGCTGCCTCAGTTATCCTTTCTAGGAAAACCACAGGAGCTTCAGAAACCTTTTGCTTTATTGCCTCAAACTTTGACAAAGCATTGGGCCTTTTAGTATATTTCCCCATAACATCTAGGATTGCATCTCTTGCTTCAATTAACATTTCATAAACCTCGTCATCTACAATATCCAGCTTTAAGTTCTCTGCCATGATTGTAACAGAGGATCTGTTCTTATTTCCTTTAGAAACTCATTCCTCTCTCTCTTAGTTAGAACCTCTTTCATTAATAGGGCAAAATCATTAAAATCAGGATCATATAATTCAATTGCCCTATGCATTTCCTTAATCACTTTATTTGGCTTGTCACTAAAATTTGGGGTTCTCCTTTTGATGGATTCAATGTCCTCCAGGGAAAATCCTTTGTGTGTTCTAACCTTATGCACCTAATTTTGTGTAACAACTGGCATATCTCTTAGGGGACATAAATTCATTATTCCTGCTGATTCTTCCTATCCCAGCCTATGTAGTCTTTTCCCTTTATTGTTTATATTGTTATTATCATTTCCAGAGCCCAGGTTCATATTAACGTTATTTATAAATTGCTCCAGTGTATCCATTTGTTGTTTCATGTGTACAGCCATAAATTTTAAGACAGAATCCCTTCTAAACCAAGCTACTTTATCCTTTAAGCGATGTACACAAAGGCACACAGAGGCATAGGATTTGTACACAATACACCCACAGATAACAGTAAGGGGTAGGTAGGCTATTACATCACAAAACTTCATATTCATTACAGGCTTCATACAGTCTATTTTGAATATATAGTGACAATAACTAGGGAAAGATACAAAAACAAAATAAGGAATATGTATTATATATTCACACAATAGCATTAGCATAGTAATAAACATGCCTGATGACATGTTAGCTTCCATATTTAAAGTAGAATTCAAAATAATATTGTAACAATGTACTTTATACATACAACAAAGAAGATGTTACAGTTTTTTCAAAGTAAAAAAAAAATTAGTTTTCCCAATATGGCCACTCCAGGATGGCTGCTAGGGGTCTATAATGCAGTCAAAAGAACCCCTCTGAGTAAGGCAAGCCCTCAGAATTCTATTTGGCTTTCTCCCTCAGTTTCTAGCTGCCTAGGGATAGATTAGAATGTTGACTACTTAATTATACTTCAGAAATATTATACATGCAATAAACATATGATGCACATGTAATAAACCTGGCTGGCTCTGCCAAACTGTTATAGTAGGAATTTGGTAGGGAATAAACAAGAAGGAAACATAAAAAAAATCCAGATTTACTGGTTGAGAAGGGGAGAAAGGAAAAGGGGTTAGGAGAATGATTATAGCTTATCTAAACCTCTAATTTCTATAAATCTATCTAAACCTATCTTATTCTAAGCTAAACAATAATTTTCCTCAATAACTAAGTCTCACAAATGGAGTCCAATCAAATAGGCCAGGATCTTCAGTTGATAACTGTTCAAACAGGTCAAGTGGTGAAATGTGTCTTCAATCTTACATGCAAGCTGCCAATAGCCAGTTCAAAGATTCCTCTCTTCAGTTGGTATCAGGAGAAGCCAGAAAACCAGTTTTTCAAACCTCTAACAAAGGTCCTTCAGGAGAGAAGTCCCAGACAGTTGGGACTTTATAATCTGTCCCCAGATCTCCAGCCTTAGACTCCCATGTGACTAGCAGTCAAATGCTCCTGTCAATCACTCTGATGTATGCATTACTCAGTGTGTTGCACAAGGTCCTGTCCCTATCACACTATTTACTCAAAAAATACTACCAATTCAAAATATTTTGTAGGTTTGAAGACAAGTGTCCCAGTTTACATAAATAGCAAAACTTTGAGTATTATTATACCTGGTAACTCATCATTAAAGAATTTTGGGGGGTACAAACTTAAAGAAAACCAAACCTTAAAATACTGATTGTTTTGACCATTTGACTTAAACCGTATGTAGTGATTGAAAATGATCTATTCATACTATACCTAGAGTAAATAGATTTTCCTAATCCATGTCATGTACAATTTACTTTTTAAAGAATTTTACTACATAACTTACTCAACACAAAATTAATTTTCTACTCTTATTTTAATTTTAGAACAACCATTTCATACTTAGCCGTCACTTTCTAGTTTACTACCATAGCACTATATAGCAGGAACTCAGGAAATAATGGTTGAATAAAGGAGAGGCAGTGTGTTGTTAGGGGATTAAGTTCTAACCTAAAAGTCTTGAAAGCCTGGTTTGAGTCCTGCCTTTTCAACATATTGTCTGTGACCCTGAGCAAATTACTTAACCTCTCCATGCACCCAGACAATTCTTTAAGACTATTAACTGCACAGCAGTTCTTGATCTTCTTTAGTAGAAGGAATTTACTCAGTAGGAAGCACTGTAATCCAATGAAATCAGAGGTCTGGCTTTAAAAAATAATAATGGCTTATGGAACTTTTCTTTTATGTAGGTTCTTGTGTGTATATCTATATCTATATCTAGGTATATATTAACATATATATATATATATATGGGCATGTGTGTATATGTGCATGTATTAGTATAAATATAATATATGTACTTATGGGAAAAGGTCTGTGTGTATATATACCTATGATCTTTATATATACACATATATAGAGACATACACAATAATTCCTCTTTATACTTATTCCTCTATAATGCTTTTTCTTCCCAAAATGACACTTACTTCTCCATCTCCTCTAATGGCATTATCTCATTTATTTTTCATTAAGCTCAATTGTAGAGTCCAAATGACTGTTGATCTGAATTTTGAGATCTTCAGGTTAGTATTTTTTAAATGGATATAATCTGTAGAAGATGGAGTTCATCTTTGTAAGGATTAAAATGGGGACTTTTGCCTCACTAAGAGAGTTATAAAGTTATGTTGTACTTGCCTGTTTTAAAATATTATAGCTTGAGTCAAAATGACTTTTAACAGCTTTTATTTACAAAGAGGTGGAAAGAGCAAAAGTGGGAAATGTAGACAGACCCTTAACAAGCCTACCAGCCCTTCTCTGAAGTCTGGCTCAATACCTGGCAGGGGCTTCCCTAAGTCCTGATCACCACATGGATTTCCCAGTAATCCTCAGCCAGAAGTCATGGTGGTGTCATCAGCCACAGTTCCATCAACATGGAATGACTCTAAGGAAAATAAAGTAGCTCCACTCATCCACATAGAATCCATGGAAAAAGTTTCCTCCAAAGCCAAAGCAGAAATCTCCAGAAACAATATAACCAAACAACAGGAAAGGAATGGTTGAAGGCCACACTCTCAAGTCCATGTTGGTTTCTTTTATCCCTCATTTTCCACATCATTTCCTGTCTCTCCCAGTTCTTCACAGAAACCAATTGCAATCTTTCAATTTGCTTTGACCTACCCAGGGCTGGACAGTCCCTTTGGAGGTGATAGTTTTTGACTTGTGAACTCTCTTACTTAAGTGTTAAGTAGGGGTGCTTTGAGTTCTTGATTGATGAAGTTAAAGGTTGCTGATTTATTTAATTAAAATAGACAAAGAGAGATAATTCTGGCTTCACATTTTGTTTGTAATGTTCATCCCAGGAAAAAATTTTTCTGATGTAAGAAATGTTAAAACTATTTAGTACCAACTCATTGCTTCAGTGCACCCTGGAACTCTCACCTACACCCACATGTGCACATGCGCACTCAAACACCCACATACATATACCCAAATGCACACACTCACAAAATACACATTTTAACTTTTTAGCAATAGTTACAAGTAGCACAATTTGTCTGAGTTAAAAGCAGAATGGCTGGGTCAGTGGAGAGATTTTTAGGATATTAGACTTAAAATTAAATAAACTAGGCTCACAGTGCAAATCTGCCACTTATTGATAGTATGACCAAGAACAAATAATTTTTCAACTCTCAAAATATTTCCTGATATATAAAATGATGAATTTCAAGTAGATGACCTCTAACATTCCTTTTTAGATCCATTTCTAATGTGCTATAATAATATGGGCGGGTTAATTTGGTATTGTAAAGATTAAAATTTTGGGGATACTGAGGCAGGTAGAAATTAGTTTCTTTCTGCAAGGAGTATCATATTTTAGAATTTTATTGAAGATTAAGAATTAAAGAAAATACAGGATAAGAAAGCACTTGTCTAGGCCCAGGGTCCTAGACAACCTCACCTACATTATGAAAAGAGCTGCATCTGCTTGCAAGCAGAAACAGGAAAGGAGAAGCCCCTGCCATGGGCAGAGAACCTTTAAATAAAGATTTGCTCTCAACCCAGGTGAGAATTCAGTGAAATTACAAAGCATTCTGGGGAAGTGGACCAAAGACTTATGGGGATTGAAGTCCTGGATTCAAGTCCATTTTTACAGTATGATGATGTCACATAATTGTAATTTTTAGATTTACTCCACCCTGCTTAGTCTTTGGAATTTTAGCGACTGGGAATGTATATACCCCCTCTTAAAGATTAAGTATGGGGGAGGAAGGCCTATGACCCCTGTGTGCTAGCAAGTGACAAATTAGGAACAACTGACTGACCCCCTGGGCTGTCCAAAGCCAAGTTTAAGTCACCATTGGTACATGTGAGAGACAGGAAGTGATGTAAAGAACTGCCTTTATATTTTGTGTCACTTCCTGTGAGTGTGACTTGGTGGTGGAACTAGACTGTGGAGGAGCTCAAGCATGAAACCTCAGACTGTTTACCTTAGACTGTCATGTGGTGAGTGCAATGCTTACTCCCCTTTCCTTGGCTTTTCTGGAGGCACAAGCTGCTGGGGAGGCCCCTCATCTTGGAGGAAGCCTCCTGGCTGGAAGCCATGTTAGATTTAATCCTCTGCCCCCACCCCCCCTTGGCTGGGGCCTTTGAACTTCTGCCTTGTATCTCTCTCCCTTTCTTCCTTAATATCTTTACTCTATTATAAATAAACAATCATAAAATTCTATTGACTTTAGTATTTCACTGGGATTTAGAATTTAAATCCCTAGTGACCAACTAAAAATAAATTCAGTCCAACCATAAGTTTTACCCCTAATATAATGGATATATGCCTAGACTTGGAATCCGTAAGTCACATGTTCATGATCTGTCTCTGAAAACATATTAGCTCCATGACAATGAGAAAATCACTTGAAACTTCAGTGCTCATGACAGAAAAGCCAAAAAACATACATATGAGTTTCCAGGCTCCATTAGTGGAAGATGCTACATTGGGAGTTTCCCAAACAGAAGAAATCTCAGGTTTTCCCCTTCCCATTAAAATATATATCTGTAAGGACGATTGAATGGATTTGGGGTGGGAGCATCTAAAGGGATACACATTGAAGTCCTAGGAATAAGCAAGGCAAAGTTTGAGAAGCTAGCATATTTGATGACTCCCAGGTGTAATTTGCCATAAAAATGGAATAAAGTAAAAATTTTTGATTATTCCAGTAGAGTTTCCTTAGATTAAAAAAAAATCAAAAAATCTTATTTTGTGTGTTTTTCATTATTAACTTGAAATAAAAAGTTAGAGTGATATTGCCTTGAGGAATCTAGAGGAAAGAATATCCTTGTTGGTTTGCACATTAGTATTTCTCTTTTCCCCAGATGGCTCTAGGTTGCAATGCTTTGTCCTTCTCATTGAGTAAGCACATACCATACATGTCAAAAGAATCTGATTGCAGTGTTACAGCAAAACAGAAGGTAAGTAATTATTAATTGTAGTAAGATTGTGCACTTAAGAGTTGAGGGAGTAAACCATCTGGAGCTTATATGTTCTCCAGAAGACCTGTACAGGACATTTGGAACTGACTCTGGTTTTTGTAAAGGAACAAAGAGAAAAGTGAGAAAGCATTGCATTTCTTCTTCAAGGACAATAAAGGACAATGATGCCTAGGCACCAATCCAAGTACAAGTGGAATTTGAGCTACATGTGTAATGGAAATTAGTACTTTGGGGAGAAAATAGTACAGATGCCTTTTTAATAATTCCAGAAATCTGACAAGAGAAAACAATGATTTGGAATATTTAGCCTGGGAAAAGATCAGTCTAATTGGTAGTTTAGACGTGTTGGAAACCTGAAAAATCACTGGGTAATAATAATTCCTGTATTATCAAAAAACGGGTTTGGACACAGGAGTTAAGAGAAAATTGTGTTATACATGAAGACAACTGCTGAGACAAGCATTTCAAAGTAGAATTGACCACAGTATGGAAGCACCTGCAGCCAGACCTTGTTCCCTATTGCTCTCTCTCCTCTCTCTCTCTCTCTCTCTTTCTCTCTTTAATTTTTTAATCTGGTAAATCATATAAAAACATTGTTCTTTTCTAGAAAAAAGAACATTCATAGTGATGGTGTCAGAAATAACCTGGAAAGCTTGTTAGGCATTCTGTAGTACTAAAGGTGAAGGGTTGTGGTACAGTAGAGCAAGGGAAGTAAAATGATTGAGAAAATAAATGGCTTAAATGAATTGAAGACATAATAAATTAGAGGTGTAAAGGGGAATGTGTAAATTCAACAGAATCTCTTAACCCACAGTGTATTTTTACCATGTTGGGAATTTTGTTTTTCTGTTTGCTCATATCTTTAGGCTTTTTTTCTAGAGATTACTGATGAAGATTCTCTTCCTTGCTATTTCTTTTAAATCTCATTTCTCCTGATTCTATAATTGCAAGAGTCAAAGCCATGTTGGTTGTTCAGAATAGGACTTGAGATGAAAGTCAGGGCTTCAAGAAGTCACAATGAATCTTTTGGTCTGCTCTTGAGGGTATAAAGCCAAAAGACCTGGATGACAAAACTGTCTTATCTCTGTGCCCTCCAGCAGTTTTGATGACACTCAGTTGGAGTTCCTGGAAATGAAATAGAGATTTAAAACATGGGCCCTTGTCTCAGTGTCCTTCCCCTTTTCACAGTCCTAGCTATAATAGGCAAACTGGTCTTGTGTTGTCTCCAGGCTTTTCAGCTTTGCCCACAGACAGACTTCTCTTTCCTCTTCAGATTATGGGCAAGGAAGCAGAAGAGATACAGTCTCACTCTTTATTCTGAAAGTTCCTAGTGGGGGAAATAAAAACACTTCCAAAGTCACATGCAATTTAGAGAGTCAGGACTAGAGGTTTCTTGGATTTGGATTCTCAGAAGAAAATTATTATCTTTACTATCTATTATTTATAAACTACTTTCTCCAATAATTCAAAATGAGCCTGATGTAAGGAAAATTGCAGATCTGGATTGTTATAGTGTGTGATTATTGTTGCTTTTTTGTGGATTACCTCAATGATGTTTTTCATTCTTCTTTAGTAGGACATCCTGAGATGTATTTGTCATTGCTTTCCATTATTGCTCAGGAGATCCTAGAAATAATTGTAATTGAAAGGAATATTTTATTCAAAGGTTTGCTGGAAGTCCCAGCCCACATTTCCAAATTTATAGAACATTAATCCCTTCCCTAAACTTTGTATTCCAGTAAAACTGACCTACTTATAATTCCCAGACACACTCCATCTCCGTGCTATGTCTTCATATATATTGAGCCCCAAAGCATGTCTAAAATATGTTCTTTCCCAGCTCTGGATTACATTCCTTAATTCTTTCAAATCTAAGTTCTAGGATTCACTTTCTTTTATAAGCTTGATATGATCCCCACAGTAGCCAATGCCTTTCATTCATCTCTCCAGTCCTCCAAAATATTTATCTTTAGCTCTTTTAAAATAAGTTTCGCATTTATATTTTATATCCACATTTGTGTATGAGTTATTTTGTCTAAAAGAATGTGGATTCCTTAATGGGAAGGTTTTTGCTTTTGTATTGATTTCATCTAACATTGTTTCTAGAAAACAAAAAATCAATATAAATACTTGTTGATTGAAGGAAAAAAAATGCCACTAAGATCACTAATATAATAAGTGATGTTTGAGATGGAATATTGTTTTTAGGGTCATTATTAAGAATGGACTTCTAAGTTTTTTGTTTGTTAATTTGCTAGGAACAGGACATCTAATCAAGGCTAGGAAAATGGATAGGAATATCATTTGGATTTTTTTAATTAAAAGCAATAGTAGAAAGGAATATACATGTATATATACACATATGTGTATCTGTCAAATACATATGTCCAAACATATAGAAAAAGAAGCCAATATATGGTATAAGAAAAATGTTATCAAGCAAAATATTCAGCAATTTGAAGGAGAAATTAACTATGGAGGAAGAAACTGATATGTATAATCTAGTGTCTATATAATGATGAAAAGAAAACAGATAAATAGATATGGAAAAAAAGTACTATTCAAAGGTTTCAGTGACTTATACATTACAAAGGAAGGGCATGCATTATCCAGATATATGCTAGATAAAAATAGTGGTATAGTAACAATGTATGTCAAGAAGGCACTATTAAGAAATATATATATTTAAATGAGGAAGTGAATAGAGAGCATCTGAGTGAGTAGAAAATATGGAGTGGAAATATACTACCGATCATCTTGCCATAAGGAGGAATTGGATAAAAGTTTGAGCTACAAATACAAACCTAACACATAGATTATATATAGATGTGATGAAGGTATTTATTTTAACAGCTAGATTGTTAACTCCTTCAGGTCATTTTAACATCTTTTTGAAACCCTAGAACCATGGTGG
This sequence comes from Monodelphis domestica, assembly GCF_027887165.1. Taxonomy (NCBI): domain Eukaryota; kingdom Metazoa; phylum Chordata; class Mammalia; order Didelphimorphia; family Didelphidae; genus Monodelphis; species Monodelphis domestica. The sequence continues at coordinate 353,268,181 of NC_077229.1, read as the reverse complement.
TGAACTTATGGCCACATGTGCCAGAGAGGGGCACTCAGATCCCTTTCTGTGGTCATGGGCTCCATCACCCCAGTACAGAGGTTACCAGAGATCATTACTAGAAAAGCAGAGTAATGTAAGACTGATCTGTTCCCTCCCTTCCCCTTCTCCACACTTTTCTGAGGACATTTCTCACATCACTAACCTTTCTAAGTTTTGCCATCACTGCCCTTATAATAGTTAAAGGGATTGTTGTGGATTGAAGAGGTACAGGGGATAAGGAAGGTTTTGTAACAGGGAATAGAGAAGTTGAAGGGACAGAGGGAATATGGAAGCTGGTGAGGTAAAAGGAGAAAGATACCCCCTGCTGAGAGGCTCTTTGAAAAATGGGGTTCCTGAGAAATGGGCAAACTATGATAGCCTGAAGGGATGTCTTCTCTATTGATTGATGTTGAAGATACCCCAGGGCAGGTAAGCATGGACCACTCTGAGGGATAAGACTCCCCTTGGATCAAGGTTGCCCAGCAGGGGTCTGATAAGGAATGTTCATGGTTGAATGTCTGTCCTTAGATTTTGCCCTCTATATCCCCCTGAAATGATAGTCCTCCTCTTATCTCACTGTGGGGTATTTAACTCAAGATGAATTTAATAACAAGCTTGGATTGGGTATCAGGGTAGAGCGATAGGGATTGCCCTATACTTTTCACAGGTTGGGTTTGAGTCTCTCTCAACTTTTGAGCAGAGGCCAGGCCTTGCAGGCTAGTAGAGGGTTTCTTTTATTCATTTCTATGCTAATCTATGCTAGGTTTCTTAAGTTCAAAGTCTTAGAAGTAGACAGCAAGAGGAAGAAAAGGTTCTGACTTTCAGAGCTAGTTGGGCCTGCCTCTTTGGGCTGATGTCCCTAAAGACCAGCCTTATAATTCAAACTGCTCCCCTTAAATCCTTTTGTTTGATGACACAATCACAGGAATCCAGGAAGATCACACAGTTGAGGAACAATCCAAAAATAGAGGTACTTCTATCCAGAGACAAGGAGAGAGTTTTCCTTCCAGTCTGAGGGCCAGAAAAGAGAGTGTAACCACTCGAAAGCAACTGTCACTCTCCCAGTCTCCCCTTCCCCCACCAACTGTGATCCCTGTCCATGCTCCACCTCAGTGGCAGAAAATCCAAAGCTTGATTCAGTTTTCCTTTCCACACCCTACCTATAGTTTACTGTAGTCCCTAGTATAATAGGTGTTAATAAATATTTTTTAACTGACTAAGATCTCTGAATCTGATAAAAATATATCTATTATTCATACATGTATATATGTGTAAAAGAGAAGATTCTCTTTTATAATAAATAATGAATGTTGGTTTCTCTCACTGGTTAAGATGTAATACAAGTGGGTAATTGAGAGGACCAACTGATCAAGAAACAGGGCTAAGGTAAACTCTGTTGAGAGAAAGCAATGGCAGGACCTCTTTCTCCCTCTCTAGGGTAAACAGGAGCAGGGGTTTGAGATAAACTCTAGAGAGAGAGAAAGATGAATTCCTCTCTTTCACCTTCTTCAAGAGATATCAAATAGACTATATCTCTTGAGTCCCTTTGGGAGCAAAGGCTAAGAGGGTGAGATGTCAGTCTCCCCTGTCAGCAGCCTAAGAGGAAGGTTACCAATTTACCTTCCTCAATGGAGATATGTGGCAGGCTTTGTCTGGCCTTGCACAGGTAGAGACTGCACTCAAGCATTGAGGCCTGTACCCAATTACCTAAACACCTTTCCTGTTATTGAAAATAGGCCAAACCCATATCTGACTTATAAACTAAAGGATTTATTGGAAGGATAGAGTAATGGGTTGAAGGGAAGTGGGTGGAAGGTTGTTCTGGCAAGTTTTTCACACAGCAACTGATTCAAGAGGCCAATGCCAGTGCCCACAAATGAGTCTGCCCCTTTCTCAACTGACTGTTCTTTTTCATAATCTAAATTGCTAGTCTATCTAAAGGATTAATCTTGAAACCATTTAGGGAAGGCAAGGAGAGATCAGGAGGAACAAGGAGGGCAGTTCTCTGGTTTTTGAGAAAGTCCTAGCCTGCACCTCCAGGGACTTATGATCTTTGTAGCAGGTGGAAGTGTAACATTTAAAATTTAGGAATATGGGGAGACTGAGGCAGGTAGAAATTAGTTTCTCTCTGCAAGGAGTATTATATTTTTATGAGGTTTATTAAAGATTAAGGATAAAAGAAAATACAGGATAAGAAAACACACACCTAGGCCAGAGAGGCCTAGACAAGATAATCTCACATCATGGAAGAGATGCCTCTGCAAAGCCTTTGCAATCAGGTTAAATCCCTTCTCGATCTGGGCCCACCTGAGAATTCAGTGAGATTACAAAGCATTCTGGGAGCTAGCAAGGACTCCTGGGGAATGGAGTCCAGAGTTCAAATCTCAATTTTACATACGCCCCATTTGATCCTCTGGGAAGAAGTCCTTCCCCAAAGGATCATAAAAACATAATCAATTTAAAGATTACAATAATTTGAGGATAAGAGAAAAAAAGAACAAAACCAATAATTGCTGGACGCATTGACAGAAAGCCAGTTAGGGGGCAGTCCCCTTTGGCATGAAAGTATACATACAAATAAATGTTAAATCAACTACACCCAAAGTTCATTTCTGGAGGCTTCTTCATGGTGGCTTCTCCAACAGTTCAGTTCTGGATTCAGAGAGGTAGCATCTTTATTTACCTAAAATTCTTCTCAAAAAGGAGTTTAAACTTTGCAGTTTAAATAATGATATTATTTACATTCCCCCCATTAAGAGGATGATTAAAAAAACAGGATCACTTTGGGATGCATGGCTGCGGTATGAGGTATATGAATCAATTGGCAAGAGATATTAAAAAGATATCAGAAAAATCCAAATAACAAAAGAAATAACTGGATGAAAATATAAACTATCAAAGTCTTATGTGTAAAAATTCCAAGTGAAAAGAAAAATAAATCTATAACAGGTCCTTGAATCAGGGCCCAATCAAAATGATCAAAGAAATGATGCATTTACCCAGTCAGTAGCCAGGACTACAGAAAGGTACCACACTATGAAAGGCAGAAAAGGGACCAGATTATAGGAGCCAAGGTTTCGGGGATACTCTCCTGTGAGTATTTTCAGAGTGAGTGTGGACACAAGGAAAGCCTATGTCTTAACATAAGTCAAGTGTCGCAACCTAAAATCTCACACTGGGTTCAAAACCTTTGTATTGTCCTAGAAGTGCATCAATCCATTCTGGATTGGCTTTTCTTTGGCTCTGTGAAATGGCTCTTGTGTGTATATCTTGTCCTGGAATCAGACAGAATCATTAAGCAAAGTCCCATAATTTTTTAAATAATTAGTGGCATCATTTTTATAGTCACAAGCTTTTTGGGCATGTGGTGACAAATGTATTTCAAACTTATATGAAGAGTCAAAAACTTAAAGAAAATCTTAATGCTGGTGACATGTGCTTCAAATATAAAAAAAGAGAGGAAAAATAAAAAAAACTGAAAAAGTATATTGCACATGCAAGAAAAATATAATAATAAAAGAGCTTTAAAAAATTCAAAAATTCAAAAAATGGCTTATAATCATTGACACTCTGTGTCAGCTAAGAAAATGTAAAATACAAGGCTTTCTCACCAAAAATGAGATCCATTTCCTCTTCATGTCTAGCCATGCTCCACTGTGAGTAGAAGGCAAATGAATTGAACAGTAGTATAAATATGTAGTTTCAATATCCCCCAAATTCTCAATAGCCCAATTAATTACAATAGCAAACAAATACACTATCATATTTTGCATAAGTTGTTGTATGACATTTTTAAAACCTATGAATTGATGGATGTTTGTCACAATTTTAAAAATGTAGTAAACTTTCAACCTTGGTATTTAAATATATTTTTAAACAAAGTAAAATTCATCTGTGCGTTTAGAACATAATCAAGAAATCTATATATCATTCTGGTGGAATTAAAATAGGGGGCTGAAGAGTATAAATAAAGGGATGCTCCTTTTTTGGAGGCTTTTTAGGGGTACAAATGCCCTGAGATTAACTGCACCAAATTCCATTCACATATGTAGGAATGCGGGAAAGTTGGGGGTTATAAAATGTATTTCACTTCAGCTAGAATTGGCCTTATACCTCATGTTAGGGGTAGGCAAAAATAACCAGAGATTGTAAAAAAAAATTACAAAAATAATATTTTAAAAAACCCTTAAAATCAGCTGAGATATTTAGCACATTAAATTTTCCAAAGGTTGTTATAGCAATTGTAACCAGTTCTGAAATCCATCTATCCTCAATGAGATAATTTACAAAGGCAAAAATGGAAAAAAGCTGTTTTTTTATATGGGCTTATTTAATCAATATATGGTTATAGGGGAAAAGCAACAGAATTTTCAAACTCAGTACATTAAATGAACAGTATAACAGAATAATATTGAATCCAGTAATATATTAATTTAAAATCACAAAGATATCTTAAACAAAACAATCAGGAAATGCAATAGAAATACAGAGTTTTTATAAACCATTGGAGTCTAAAATGCATTAGAATATAGCCTCTAGTCTCTTCAAAGTTCTTTGGGGTTGGTTTTTCAAATTTTGTTTTTTTTAATTAATTATCCATTTAAATGTCTCTTGTCCAAAGGCAGAGTGGTAAGGACTAAGCAATGGTGGTTATCTTCTCAGGGCCCCACAGCTGGGGAGTATCTGAGACCAGATTTTAACCCAGGACCACATGTCTTTAGGCCTGGCTCTCAGTTCCCTGAGCTACCCATTTGCCCCTTCAACGTTGAATCTTTGGGCTGAATCTTTCTTCTGGCATGCAGGTGAAATCAGCGAAATTACCAGAACAGTCAAAAGGTATTCTTTTAAACAGCCCATTGCTTTTTAAGTTCCTGCTTAAAAGTCTGTTTCTTTTCCTCTCCCTTTCTCTCTCCCCTCCTACACTCTGATCCACCCACATGGTCAATACCCCGAGTTTGTTACCAGCTGGTAGAAATGAGTCCTGAGCGATCTGCTCCAAGGATCTGGGTGATGAGCCAGCTGCGGTCATGCTGGTGGGTCTGGGGTGCATAAACAGGCAGGCAGTGGCCAGCAGATGGCTGCAGGCAGGAACACAGGTAGGCAGGGCCAGGAGAGTGAGCACCAGGTGAGAGGCCAGGAGCAGTAGCCAGAGCCAGAGTGAGCTGCTGGGTTGGGCAGGGCCGGGACCAGGACCAGGATCAGGTGGGTGGCAAACAGGTCCGGAGAGAGCCTGTGACCTATCTAATGGCTGGAACGAGCATCAGCTTTGCAAGTATTAAAAAAAAAAAAAAAAACCTTGGCCAGATAATAGTGGATCAAAAAAATTTCTAGGCACTAGCTATTAAAACTGAACTAAAGATCAGAAAAGAATCAGAAGATTGAGAGTCTTTTTCTCCCATTAAAATTTAGGAATATGGGGAGACTGAGGCAGGTAGGAATTAGTTTCTCTCTGCAAGGAGTATTATATTTTTGTGAGGTTTATTAAAGATTAAGGATTAAAGAAAATACAGGATAAGAAAACACACACCTAAGCCAGAGAGGCCCAGACAAGATAATCTCACATCATGGAAGAGACGTCTCTGCTCCAAAACTGAAGTCCCAAACAGCCACAAAAGCCTTTGCAATCAGGTTAAATCCCTTCTCGATCTGGGCCCACCTGAGAATTCAGTGAGATTACAAAGCATTCTGGGAGCTAGCAAGGACTCCTGGGGAATGGAGTCCAGAGTTCAAATGTCAATTTCACAGAGGAAAGCAGTAGAAGGATTTCTTTGAGAGAAACAGCTTCAGGATTAAAAGGCAGGAATCAAGGTCTTCTCTCATAGCTTCAGGAGTCTCTTCAGTCACTCAGAAAATGAACCTTTCAACTTTTAGTTCTAAGACAGAAGATCCAGGGCTCTTCAGAATTTTCCCCAGCCAACGGTTCTCTCCCAAAATCCCTTGTTGTTCAAACTGTCACTCCAGCCCCTGTCAGTCAACCTTAGGATTCCAATAGCATTCCTTGCCAATCCCAACAATGTATATATAGATATATGTTGTAGCATGGTATTAAAAGATTTAAATCAATATCCAATAACACTAAGTATTATATTTTATAAAGTTTATTAATAATCACTTGAAGTAGAAAGAAACTCTAAAAAAATAGAAGTTCATACCTAATTATCTAACAAAATGTAAACTAAAGTGTGTAGATTCTCCTTCCTGGCATAAAGTCTCCTTTCTCACCCATGATTAGGGGAAAAAAGAGAGGTGGTGCTACACACAACTTATATCTTTCTTACATTTTCATGTGCCATGAGAAGGGACATGGGAAGCTGGGAAAGAGAGTTTCTGGGGAGAAAATTCTAATTATACAGCATTTTATTATCTTTCATTACAAATTCATGCTTATGTGAAAGATAAAGATTTTTAAATTAAATAAAAATAAAAACTACAAACTTGGTAGATAATCAGACCCCAAATTTTGTCATTAAGGAATTAATATCAATGTATTAGAAAATATAAAAGAGATACAGAAAAAAAGAAATGATATATGACTGTCTTAGTTCTGCAAACATTTTAAAGAAAAGCTCATATAATTTACAAAAAGAATGAAAAATTTAGTTGGATAATAATGATATTGTATTATTTGTTTCAGGTTCTACAATCAGCAAAATTTTAAAGTAATTGAACCTATTATTAAGAAGAGAAATTTATAGGGATAAATATAAAAACTACATTGAAGTTTAAAAGTCATTTTCAAAAGTACAAAAGAAGAGAGCTATAACTAAAAAGTAATTCCTGTGAAAACATGGTTTTGGAGGACAATAAAATCAATATGAAATCAATAGAGATAGCATTTTAAAATTCTATTATCTTAAGCTTGTGAAGATTAAATTAATTCCCCCCAGCCCATTTTTAGACTTAATCACCAAAAGCATATACACCCAGCTTACACTCGAGTGGGGGAGGTCTGTGACCCACAAGTAAGATAGTGGGTGGCAAATCAGAATCAACTGACTACCCCCTGGGCAGTCCTAATCAAAACTTTAGCTGCAATTGCTACACATAAAATGGAAGGAAGTCACAGGAAGTGATTAAAAGAAATGATCTTTAAAAATTCCAAGAACTTCCTGTGAAGAGGCTCTTCAGTCTTTCATCTTCAATTTGATTTTGAAGGAGCTCTGACTACATGGGATGATTGAAAAAGGCTGACTCCTTTGCTGGGTTTTCTGAAGGGACTATCCTCAGGAGAGACCTGCCCTATTGAGAGACGCTTCCTGCATCCCCAGGTTCTCAGCTCAAGGCTGAGGCCTCTCTAACTAAGGGCTAATTAGCCCTGCATGGGTTGAGCCAGGGGTCCAAGAAAAATACTTAATGCTTAGGCTAGATATCTTACACTATCCTCTCTCTGATTTTCTTACTTTAACTCTTTCCATATTTTATAAATAAATTGTTAAAATAGATCTCTTTGTAATTTGACTAAATTCCTGGTGACCCTACTCCTCCATAATCCAGTCCAACATTTATACTAACCCCTTACATTTCCACCCCTTACAAGCTATATCTTGAAAGTACCAGTATTAAGAAGAAAGAATATTTTATACATCTCTGAATCAATTACATCTATAATACTGTTTCCAATTCTGAGTATAATCTTATGTCATATCCCAGTTATTTCAAGAGACTTATTCCTAAGATAAAGACTATGGGGGGGGGTGGAATGAAGGAAAAAATGAGGATGTCCTAGATCTCTAATTTAATTGATTAAAGGAATTCCTAAATATAGATACTATATCTATTGATGCATTTTTAAGCTTGTCTGTAGGTTATAATCTTAAAAAATGAACTAGAGAAAAATCTCACAGGAATTTATAAGGAAAAGTCTGCATTTTTTATTTTATTTCTTCTATAATTGTTTTTTCTCTAGGGTAAGTGATATGTATCTTCTTTCATAATATAATGAACATGGAAATATATACTGAATGAAAACATATGAACAAAATAAATCATATTACCTGATGTCTTGGGGAGGGGAGAAGGGAAGGAAAGAAGAAGACATAGATCAAAAATGTCACAAAATGGTTATTAAAAAGTGTGTCACAGAGAGACCATGCTAGGATCTAAAATGGTATAAGGGAGGCTCAGCTCATACAAACTCTTCAAACACATGAAAATAGAAAATAATTGCCTCAAAATAAAGGAGACAAAGAAGAGGTAAATCATTTCCAATGAAGAGGCACATGCATCAGTATGTAGGAGCATATGGGGCAGAGGGCCTTGCTTAACTCTTGCTCTCATCAAAATTAGCTCTAGGAACAAACCCCACATTCAGTCAGTTATAGAATCTAATTCTACAATATAAGGTGTAATATCTAAAATTAAGAGGCTGGAAGTAGGTTAATAATTTAATTAAATAAAAATAATAGTAATAGTAGTAAAGAGAGGAAATGGTAGGGCAGAGGTAGAGGGATACTTAATTTTTTTAAAGTATGGTCACCTTTTATGAACCTTTAGCTGAACTCTAACAAAGGTCTCCTCAGTTTCTCCATTGGTACACCAAACCCCAAAGACCTCCTGGTCTCCACTTATAAGTTCTTTTCTCCACATACTAGCTCTCACATATCACATCTCAGGAACCAACCATAGTTTCTTAATTTACCTGGGCTACACTAATATGCCTAATGTGCCTATTGAATCAGTTCCCTCTCTCTTTGGTTCCTTGGTTCTTTAACCTCCTTTCTCTGAGGTTTCTATATACCTCAATTTACACAGTGGTATTTGACCTCCAGGTGACTGAGAGATTATGTTAAAAAGGCAACACTGCAGAGAGAGGAATTTGCTTCTGACAAAGGAAGTAGGAAGGAAGAGTGGAAAAAAAATTGTGGAATTGGGGGCAGCAGTGGTTTGGATCAAAACATTTTTTAACAGAGAGAGGCTAAAAGGAGATAGAGAAAAGTGAAAACTGGGAGTAAATAAGATGGAAAGAAACCAACAAGTAGTAATAATAACTGTGAATATGTATAGGAAGAATTCACTTATAAAACAGAAAAGCAAAACAGAGTATATTAAAAATCAGAATCCTTAATATGTCGTCTACTAAAAAAAAATAATTAAAGCAAGGAGACACAGAGTAAAAGCAAGAGGCTTGAGGATAATCTATTATGTGTCAATTAAAGTTTTAAAAAAGAATGGATACTAATCATAATCTCAGACAAAGGAAAAATAAAAGTTGATTTAGTCAAAAGAGATACAGAAGAAATTACACCTTTTTAAAAGGTATCAGGTATAATTAAAAAAAATAAATACAAACTTATATGCACTAAATGGCATAGCACACTAATTCCTAAAGAAAAAGCTACATGTGTTAAAGGATGAAATAGACAGTAAAACTTACAAATGGAGGACTTCCACCTTCCTTTCTCAGAAATAGATAAATGTAACAAAAAGAAGAAAAGATAAAAAGATAAATAGAACTTTAGAAAAATTAAATATGATAAATCTCTGGAGAAAGCTGAATGGGAATAGAAAGGAATATATATTTTTTCTCAGAAGTACGTGGCCCCTTCACAAAAATTGACCATACAGTAGGGTAGCATTGGCAAAGTATTGGTATGCATGCCCAGCTGGTACTTGGGGAGCTGCTCTCTTCCTCCTGTTCCCAGCACCTGAAGATATTTTTGAATGCCCCATTCCTCTTTCTACCTACTTAAAGCAAGAATTTCCTTCACTCTCTTAGGTAAAGTGAGTAGGGGTTCCCAGACAGCTTAAATTTGCTCTCTGGATACTTGAAGTAAAATGATTGCTAATGCTGTAATATGATATTAAAATGTCACAAACAAATGTAGAAAAGCTAAAATATTAAATGTTTCCTTTTCCAACTACAATATAATAAATAATTACATTCAGCAAATGCTGACAGAAAAAAATAATGGGAAACTAAATAATCTTATCCTAAAGAAATAATTAATCAAAGAGCAAATCATAACAACATTGAAAATTTTCATTACGAGAATGACAAGGGTGCAACTTACCACAATTTATAGAATGTAGTAAAAGCCATACTTTTTGAAGAACAAAAGCTCAAAAATACCAAGGGAATTAACAAAAAATGATTGAATGAAACTTTTACCATATCTCAAGCAATATCATAAAGTGCTAATCATCAAAACAATCTATAATGGCTAAGAAATCAGTGAAATAGGGTAGATAATCAAGACACAGTAGTTAATGACCACAGTAATCTAACATTTGATAAATCCAATGATCTAAGCTTTGGCGGGGGTGGGCATAGGAAAGAACTCAAAATTTGACAAAAATTGTTGTGAAAATTGGAAAACATTATGTCAGAACCTAGGTATAGACAAATATCTTAAATCTTACACAAAGATAAAGTCAAAATGGATAATTGATAGAAATAAAAAAAGTGATAACATGGACAAATTAAAGAAACATGAAATTGTTTATCTATCACCCTGATGAACAAAGGAAGAATTTATGAACATACAAGTATAAAAGTTAAAATTAAATCTTAGTAATAAAATATTATATTTTAGAGATTTATTAAAGATCATTAGAAATCAAGGAATAAAGAAGATACAAAATAAATAACACATGCCCATGACTGATCAGCCATTTCAAACATCTGCGTTACCACCTCCAATCTCAGGACCAAAAGTAAAGAGATGGGACCCTTCATGTCCTTGCCTAATATCCTCTGCCTACAGAAAGGGTGTAAGGATAGGAAGTCAGTGGGCTCCTGGGAAATGTAGTTCTTTTTTTAGGGTAACAGATTTTCAATTATACATTCACCCCTGAGATCCAAGGAAGACTAGTCTCTCCAATGGATCTTGTAAACATAACAAACTTTGAAATTAAAATAGTTTGAAGAAAAGAGAACAAAAGAAATGATTACTAGGCTCATTAACAAAAAGCCAGTTAAGGGGCAGTCTCCTTCGGCATAACAGTATACATACAAAAAAAAAATGCATTCAACCCCACATAGTTCAAATCACCACATCCTAAAGTTCACTCTGGATCTTCTGGTGCAGTTTGAGGTCTGTGGAGGCATCTGCATGGTGCCTTCTTCAAACAGTTCACTTTCTGGATTCAGAGTGGCAGCATGTTTCTTAACCTAAAATTACTCTCAAAAAGAATTTAAACGTTGCAATTTAGAATAATTATAAATTCTCTCCTGAAAAGGATATTGAAAAACATAGGCATCACTTAGGAATGCATGGCTGAGTTATAAGGTGTATAAATCAATCAGCAAGAGAAATTAAAAACATAAAAATCCAAATAAAAAAGATAATTTCTGGATGAAATATGGAATATCAAACTCTTGTGTGTAAAAATTCTAAGTAAAGGAAAAAAATAAATCTATAAAAGGTTCTTGAATCAGGGCCCAATTAAAATGATTTAAGCAATTATGCATTTACCCAATCAGGAGCCAGGACTATAGAAATTTTGCCACACCATGAAAGACAGAAAAGGGACTAGATTATAGGAGCCAGGTAGGAGCCAAATTTGACATACTTGGTAGAATGTGGGACAAGGAAGACCTACTTTTACCACATGTTAAATAGACGCAACCTCAAACGCCGAACAAGTTCAAGTCCTTTTGTTTGACTCAAAATTTTCATCAATTCCATTGGAATTGGTTGGTCTCTTTGACCTTGTGCTCAATTTGCACTATGCAGTTTAGCATTGTGCTTCTTTGGTACAGTACAATGGTTCTTTTTGTATTCTTTTGTCCTGGAATCAAATGAAAACATTAAGCAAAGTCCCATAATTTTTTTAAACAATTAGTGGCATCATGTTTATAGTGTAAAGCTTTTTGGGTATGCATTGACATTATAGTAAATGTATTTTAAACTTACATTATGGCAAAATAAAAAGAAAAGATAAAGAAAAATATTATTACCAAAAAAGACATTAATTTCCTTTTTAAATTAACCACTGTGTGAGTATAAACAATTTCCAGAATAAAACAGTAATACAGGTGATAATGCACATTCAAAGGAGTACCAAAGACCCCAAAATTCAAAATAGCCCAGTTAATTACAATAGCAAACAAACCCACTATAATATTTCATATAAGTTGCTGTATGACAAAAATAAAAAAAAAACAAAGTATGAACTGATGGATATTTTTCACAATTTTTACAGATGTAATAAAATTTTCAAACTTGGCAAATATATTTTTAAACAAAGTAAAACTTATTTGGGTCTAGAATATCACCAAGAAATCTAGTTTGTTCTGGAGGAAGTAAATAAAACTGAAGAATTTTGCAGGCTTACTTTGTGGCTCCCTGCTTCATTGAAACATCTTGATAGGAACATTTCTTTGTTTCTCTACCTTTAATACAACATTCTTTATAATATAAATATTTTTTAAATCATACATGAAGAAAATACTAATTAAAATTATTTATTTTTCTTTATTAATTTATTTAGTCAATTTAGAACATTATTCCTTGGTTACAAGAATCACATTATTTCCCTCCCTCTACTCCACCTATCTGTCCCTCAGCTGTCACGCATTTTCATTGGGTAGTATATGTGTCACTGATCAAAACCTATTTCCATGTTGTTGGTGATTGCATTAGGATGTTCTTTTAGGGTCTACATCCCCAGCCATATCCCCTCAACACATGTATTCAAGAAGTTGTTTTCCTTCTTTGTTTCTACTCTCACAGTTTTTCCTATGAATGTGGATAGTGTTTTTTTTTCTCTTATATTCCTCCCAGTTTTTCAGGTTCACTGCATTGCCACAAATGGAAAAGTCCATTATATTCAATTGTACCACAGTGTTTCGGTTTCTGTGTACAATGTTCTCCTGGTTCTGCTCCTCTCACTCTGCATCACTTCCTGGAGGCCTTTCCAGTCTCCATGGAATTCCTCCACTTTATTATTCCTTTTAGCACAATAGTATTCCATCACCAACATGTACCACAATTTGTTCAGCCATTCCCCAATTGAAGGAAATACCATCACTTTCCAATTTTTTGCCAACACAAAGAGCACAGCTATGAATATTTTGTACATGTCTTTTTTCTTATTATCTCTTTGTGGTACAAACCCAGAAGTGCTATGGCTAGATCAAAGGGCAGACAGTCATTTAATGCCCATTGGGTATAGTTCCAAATTGCCCTCCAGAATGATTGTATCAATTCACAACTCCACCAGCAATGCATTAATGTCCTGACTTTGCTACATTCCCTCCAGGATTCGTTACTTCCCTTTGCTGTCATATTAGCCAATCTGCTAGGTGTGAGGTGATACCTCAGAGTTGTTTTGATTTGCATTTCTCTGTTTATAAGAGATTTAGAGCACTTTTTCATGTGCTTATTAATAGTTTTGATTTCTTTAACTGAAAATTGCCTATTCATGTCTCTTACCTATTTATCAATTGGAGAATGGCTTGATATTTTGTACAATTGGTTTAGTTCTTCATAAATTTGAGTAATTAGACCTTTGTCAGAGGTTTTTGTTATGAAGATTGTTTCACAATTTGTTGCTTCCCTTCTAATTTTGGTTGTATTAGTTTTGTTTATACAAAACCTTTTTAATTTGATGTAATCAATATTATTGTTTTTACATTTTGTGGTATTTTTTTTCTAGCTCTTGCTTGGTTTTAAAGCCTTTCCTTTCCCAAAGATCTGACATGTATTCTGTGTTCATCTAATTTGCTTACAATTTCCTTCTTTGTATTCAAATCATTCACCCATTCTGAGTTTACCTTGGTGTAGGGTGTGAGATGTTGATAAAACCTAATCTCTCCCATACTGTCTCCAAATTTTCCCAGAAGTTTTTATCAAATAGTGAGTTTTGGCCTCAAAAGCTGGGATCTTTGGGTTTGTCATAGACTATCTTGCTCAGGTCACTTGCCCCATATCTGTTCCACTGATCCTCTTTTCTGTCTCTTAGCCAGAATCAAATTTTTTTTGATGACTGTTGCTTTATAGTATACTTTGAGATCTGGGACTGCAAGGTCTCCTTCATTTGCATTTTTTTTTCATGATTTCCCTGAATGTTCTTGATCTTTTGTTCTTCCAAATGAACTTTGTTTTGTTTTTTTTTTCCAATTCAGTTAAAAAGTTTTTGGGTAGTTCAATGGATATGGAACAAAATGAGTAAATTGATTTGGGTAGGATGGTCATTTGTATTATGTTAGCTCATCCTACCCATGTGTAGTTGATGTTTTTCCATTTGTTTAGACCTAGTTTTAATTGTGTGGAGAATGTTTTGTAGTTGTGTTTATATAGTTCCTCTGTTTGTCTTGGCATAGATTCCTAACTATTTTTTATTGTCTAGGATGATTTTAAATGGAGTTTCTCCTTCTAATTCTTGCTGCTGAGATGTTGGACATATATAAAAATGCTAATGACTTATGTGGATTTATTTATTTAGTATCCTGCATCTTTGCTAAAGTTGACTAGCTAAACTAAAGTTTGGACTAGCTTTTTGGTTGATTATCAGGGGCTTTTTTTTAAACACTAACCTTCCATCTTAGAGTCAATACTGTATATTGGCTCCAAGGCAGAAGAGTGGTATGGGCTAGTCAATGGGGGTCAAGTGACTTGCCCAGGGTCACACAGCTGGGAAGTGTATGAGGCCAGATTTTTAACCTAGCACCTCTCATCTCTAGGCCTGGCTCTCAATCCACTGAGCTACCCAGCTGCCCCCTATCAGGGACTTTTTAAGTATACCATCATATCATCTACAAAGAGTGATAGCTTGGGCTCCTCATTGCCTATTTTAATACCTTCAATTTTTTTCTCTTCTCTAATTGCTACAGCTAATGTTTCTAGTACAATGATAAATAATAGAGATGATAAAGGGCATTCTTGTTTTACTCCTGATCTTATTGGGAAGACTTCTAGTTTGTCCCCATTGCAGATGATGTTTGCTGATGGTTTTAGATATATATTCTTTATTATTTGTAGGAAACACACTTCTATTTCTATGCTTTCTAGTGTTTTCAATATGAATGAGTGTTGTATTTTGTCAAAGGCCTTTTCCTGCATCTATTGAGATAATCATGTGATTTTTGTTGGTTTACTTGTTAATATAGTCAATTATGTGGATGATTTTCCTAATATTGAACCATCATTGCATTCCTGGTATGAATCCTATGCAGTCATAGTTCATAACTCTAGTTATCACTTGCTGGAGTCTTTTTGCTAGTATCCTATTTAAGATTTTGGCATCTATGCTCATTAAGGAGATTGGTCTATAGTTTGCTTTCTCTGTTTTTGACCTGCCTGGCTTTGGAATCAGTACCATATTTGTGTCATAAAAGGAATTTGGTAGAACTCCTTTCCTTATTCTGTCAAATAGTTTTTATAATATTGGAATTAGTTGTTCTTTGAATATTCTATAGAATTCATTTTTAATCCATCTGGACCTGGGAATTTTTTTCTTAGGGAGTTATTTTATGGCTTCTTCAATTTCTTTTTCTGATATGAGGTTGTTTAGGTAATCTATTTCTTCCTCTGTTTGGCTAGGAATTTTATATTTTTGTAAATATTCACATAGCCTAGGTTGCCATATTTGTTACCATATAATTGGGCATAGTATTTTTTAATTATTACCTTAATTTCCTCTTCATTAGAGGTGAGGTCTCCCTTTTCATAATGGATACTATCAATTTGGCTTTCTTCTTTCCTTTTTTAAATTAGATTGACAAGTACTTTATTTATTTTATTTGTTTTATCAAAGTACCAGCTTCTAGTCTTATTTATTAAATCAATACTTATTTGACTTTCAATTTTATTAATTTCTCCTATGTTTTTTAGGATCTCTAATTTAGTCTTCATCTGAGGATTTTTAATTTGTTCACTTCCTAGTTGTTTTTTTTTTTAATTTGCATGCCCAAATCATTGACCTCTGCCCTCTCTAATTTGTTAATATATGAACTCAAGGATATGAATTTATTGCCTGAGTATTTCTTTGACTATATCCCATAGATTTTGAAGGGATGTCTCATCATTGTCATTTTCTTAAGTTATTGTTTCTATGATTTGTTCTTTAACTAACCAATTTTGGAGAATCTCATTGTTTAATTTCCAATTAATTTTTGATTTGCCTCTCCATATACCCCTACTAATTATTATTTTCATTGCATTGTGATCTGAGGTTGCATTTATTTTGTCTGCTCTTTTGCATTTGTTTGCAATATTTTTATACCCTAATACATGCTCAGTCTTTGTGAATATACTATGTGCTGTTGAAAAGAAGGTGTATTGCTTTTTGTCCCTATTTATTTTTCTCCACATATGTACTAACTCTAATTTTTCTAAGATTTCATCCATTTCTCTTACCTCTTTCTTATTTATCTTTTGGTTTGATTTATCTAGTTCAGATAGATGAAGGTTCAGGTCTCCCACTAGTATAGTCTTTCTATCTGTTCATCCTTGAGCTCCATTAGTTTCTCCTTTAGAAATTTGAATTCTATGCCATTTGATGCATACATGTTGAGTACTGATATTTCCTCATTCTCTATACTGCCTTTTATCAGGATGTAATAATCTTTCCTATCTTTTTTAATTTGATCTACTTTTACTTTGCTTTTTCAGATATCATGATTAAATGTCCTGCCTTTTTTTTTTCAGTTGGTGCCCAATAGACTCAGCTCCATCCTCTTACTTTTACTTATGCATGTCTACCTTCCTTATTTGTGTTTCTTGTAGATGGCATATGGTAGGGTTTTGGATTCTAATCCACTCTGCTATTCACTTGCTTTATATGGGTCAGTTCAACCCATTCACTTTCAGAATTATGATTAACAGGTGTGTATTTACCAGCATTTTGTTTTCTACTCCTAATCCTTCCTTTTCTTCTTTTACTATTTACTTCTACAGCAATATTTTGTTTTCAACAGTCCCACCCTTAATTCTCACTCTTATTTTATTTCCCTTTCTACCCCCTCCTTCTTTTCCCCCCTTATTTTCTTTACAGTCTTTTTAAACTACCCCCACCCTCTTCCTCCTTTGTACTGTTTCCCTCCCTACCAGTGTATTTGTTACCCTTCTACTTTCCTATAGGGCACAAATAAATTCTCTACCCCAATGGATTGGACTGTTCTTCCCTCTTTGAGTCAATTTCAATGAATGTAAGAATTGAGTATTTCCTATCTTCAACCTCTTTACCCTTCTAGTGTATTGATATTATCCCCCCTCCCACCATGAGCTTTTGTGACATATAAATTCAGCCCATGTTGTTTGTTTTCTCATTTCTTTTAGTATTAACCTCTTTTTTAGTTCTAGTTATATATATATATATATATATATATATGTATGTATGTATTTATGCATACATATATCTATATACATATTTATGCCTTGGCATTTCATCCTATATAGTTTGTCATTGTTCCCTATAAGTGTAATTCTTCTAGCTGCTCAGGAGATAATAACAATTTTAAGATTTACCAATGACCTCTTTTCTTGTAGGGATACATATCATTTTAACTCATTTGGTTTCAAAAATATTGTTGTTTTTTGGGGGGATTTTTTTCTATGTTTTGTTTTTCTTTTTTCCCTCTTTTTAAATTACCTTTTGATGATTCTCTTGACTTCTGTGCTTGGGAATCAATTTTCTGTTCAGGTCTGATCTTTTCTTTACAAATGCTTGGAATTCTTCTATTATGTTAATTGACCATATGTTCCCCTGTTAGAATATAATCAGTTTTTCTGGGTAGTTAATTCTTGGTTATAGATCTAGTTCCCTTGCTCTCCAGAATATCATATTACATGCCTTTTGGTCCTTCAGTGTTGATGTACTCAGATCCTGTGTTATCCTCACTGTGGTTCCACAGTATCTGAATGAATTTTTAGCAGGCTGTAATATTTTTTCTTTGGTCTGATAGTTCTTAAATTTGGCTATAACATTCCTGGGTGTTGTCATTTGGGGATTAAGTACAGGAAGTAATCTGTGGATTCTTTCAATCTCCATGTTTCCCCTTGTTCTACAATATTGGGGCAGTTTTCTTGGATAATTTCCTGTAGTATAATGTCCAGACTTTTTCTTTTTTCATAGTCTTCTGGTAGTTCAATGATTTTTAAATTGTCTCTCCTGGAACAATTATCTAAATCTTCTGTTTTGTGAATGAGATGCTTCATATTTTCCTTTATTTTTTCATTCTTTTGATTTTGTTTTATAGTGTCCTGCTGCCTTTTGAAATCACTTGCTTCTAATTGTTGTATTCTGATTATTAAAGTCTGGAGTTCATCCTTGGCTCTTTGATTATCCTTTTCCTTTTGGTCTAACTTTCTTTGGAGGTCATCTTTCATCTCCTTTGCCTAATTTTCAAGCTGATTAATTTTGGCTTTCAAGACCCTGTTTTTTGTTTCCAGATGACTTATCTTGCATTTAAAGTTGTCTTCAGCCTCTCTTAATTGTGTTTTGAATTTCATTTTGAATTCTTCCAGAGCCTGTATTCAATTCACTGGGTTTTCTGTTCTTTTTGCTTGGAGTTCCCTCATCCTTCTTTGTTTCATTAGCTCTATGTTCATTGCCAGTATAGAAGCTATTGATTATAATTTCTTTTTTTCTTTTTCTCTTGTTTGCTCATATTTACCCCTTCTTTACTCCCTGTTATTGCCTGGCCTCTTGCTCCTCTCATTTTTTTTTGTGGTTTTGGGCTGTTCTTTCTGCCTTCACCCTTGGAGTTTTGTCAGTAAATCTCTCACTGAAGTCTGTGGGGAATGAGTGTTGGAGTTTGAGTATCCCTGTCCTCTGGAGGTTTTGATGGGATTAACTCTGCCTGGGTTGCTGGATGTGCTCTTGGGCCAAAACCTGAGGAAGGGGGAGCATTTAGTTTGCAATTGGTAAGGAAGGGTTTTCAGAAGTCTGATTGTTTGCTGTCTCTATGCCACCCTCTTGACTCCACCTCTAATTAAAATTATTTCTGAAGACCCCTTAGAATTATCATTTAAATTTTTAGCTCATTCAGTTCTCCAAAGGTTGTTTGCCTTTAGTTCATCCATCATCTATGTGACACTTAACACATCTAAAATGGAAGTAAAACTGTTTATGGGTTTTACAATATTCTGTGCAGTATAGTTATAGGGGAAAGGTAGCAGTGTATATCTAATACTTAAAACACAGTAGATTAAACTGATTCAGTGTAACAGAATAGTATTGAATACATTAATATATGAACTTAAAACAACAAAATTAAATCTTCAACAAAACAGTCAACAAAATACAATATGATACTGAGACTTTCATGTAAAAATAGAGTTTGAAGAGGCTTAAAATTTCACCTCTAGACCCTTTAAATTTCCTTTTTCTAAAATTTACATCCCTATTATCAGCACTGTGGGATCTCCTGTAGCAAGGGAGAGCATGGGTTTTAGGAATCTCAAACTGGGCAGGCCCTAATGGCAAAGAGTTGCAGGGAGATACATTTCTCCTCTGAATCTCAGGTAAGATAAGTAATAGGATAAGTGCACTCATAAATGGTAGAAGCTATTTGAAATAGGCCATTCACTGTTATTTCATAGAATATGCTATGCTTATAATCAACTTCTTGTTTGGAAGAGTCTCTTCCTTTTCCGTCTCCCGTGCCCCCATTGTACCCTGCCACATGGAGGCTAATTGTTGCCTAAGGAAAGAGCACCCCAGGTTTTTACCATCTGCCCTGACATCAACTTCTTGGTGCCAGCAATCAACAACTGCATTAGTGGTCAGGGTTCAGTTGGAGGCCCATTTTAGGAGTAGAGCATCTGGGGGCCTAGGACTGGAAGCCCAATGAGTGATTGGGGTCAGGGACTGGAGGAAGCAGTACCAGCAATGCCAGAGTCAGCAAGGGGGAACAAAGGAGAAGCAAGTAAGAAAGGACTCAAGCAGTTGGGCAAAAGAAGCACGTTATCTCTTCTTTCCCAAGAGTCCCCTAGCTAAAAATAGCCCAGCCAGTAGGGAGTGCAAGCAACTGGGAAAAAAGTAGGAAAAGAAAAATGCAGTAGCTCCAAGGAGACGTGGAGTTTGCAAGGGTGGGTGGGTGGTGTGGTGTGGGGCAAAAAGCCTTGGCAGGAGAAACATGGCTTAAAAAATTACCTAGGCTATCTTAAAAAAATGAGAGGTTCTTCTCTGAATAGTGGTTGCCATCAATGTAAAAGTTAAAATTAAATATTAATAATAAAAATATTATATTTTAGAGTTTTATTAAAGATCATTAGTAGTCAAAGGATAAAGAAGATACAAAATAAAGATCACATGCTTATGGCTGATCAGCCAGTACAAACACCCACCTTACCACCTCCAAGCTCGGGACCAGAAGTAAAGAGATGGGACCCTTCACGTCTTTGCCTAATATCTCCTATCTATAGGAAGTACATAAGGACAGGAAGTCAGTGGGCTCCTGGGAAATGCAGTTCTTCTTTTAGGGTGACAGATTTTCAGTTTTACACAAGGCATAGAGAAGATTATGAAAAATGAAATAGATAATATTGATTACATTAAATCAAAAATGCTTTGTATGAATAAAACCAATGTAACCAAAATTGGAAGGGAAACAACACATTTTCTATTTTTTTTTAAATGAAGTTTCTCTGACAAAGATCTTATTTTTCAAATATATAGAGATTTAGTTAAATTTATAAGAATGCAAAGCATTCCCCAATTGAAAAAATGGTTCAGGAATATGAACAGGTAGTTATCAGATGAAGAATCTAAAACTAAAGTTATATTTTAAAATGTTCCAAGTCACTATTGATATGAAAAATGGAAATTAAACCAATTCTATGGTTCACTTATCAAACTCCTCAGCCTGGCTAACATTTCAATGACTCTGGAAAAGTCCCTTTTAATGTGTGTCTGAAATGAAACTTGTACTCAGGCCTCCTTACATTTACTGCCTTATGAGGTCAATCAAAGGCATATCATTTGAGCATAGGTTGAAGAAATTATATTTGTCATGGGTCCATAAAAGAAATAGAAACAATAATTTAAGCCACAAATATTTAAACCATTGTCATATGGAAGAAGTGAAGATTCATTTATATTTCTTCCAAGAATAACATAACTAAGCCAATAGGGAAATGATGCATTGGCTAATTATGTAAATACAGTTTAAGAAACAATTTTCTAACAACTTCAGCCATTTTCAATTGGAATGGATTTAATTGGGAATTTGTGAAACTCATTATTTAACTGAAATTCTAAACTGAAGTACTAAAGCTGAAGCTTACACACTTTGGCCACATAATGAGGGGACAGGACTTCTTGGGGGAAAAAAAGAAAAAAAAAACCTTTGATGTTGGGGAAGATAGAAAGTAAAAGGAGAAAGTAGAGATTGAGATGGATTGTTGTTGTCATGGAAAAAACAAACATGAACTTGGACAGAGAGATCTTAGAAAACAGAAAATCCTAACAACCCATGGTCCATGGAGTTAGAAAGAGTATACTCAATGACTGAACAACAATGAAACAGGGGGGGGGGGGCATTGTTTATATATATATAATACTAATTGGATATTGCAGCCTCTGAAGTCCATTTCAGTGCTAGGATTCTATGACATTCCTTCTATGAGAATATCCTGGGATTACAGAATCTTAAATTGCACTGAAGCTAAATTCTCTAAGTCTAACTAGATTGGGGGGAACTTTTTAGCTATATCAGAAAGGTAGGTGATAACCACTGTTATGAAGAGCATTGTCAGGAGTGTTTCATGAACAAACTTAGTAGCACAGCCTGCTGTTTAATTATGGTCCCATTTCAGGAGATCTTTTCTGATACATAGTCTAAATTCCGTCTTTTGAACATGAAGTATACTTCAACTTGGTCTGTACACTTTTATTAATATTTGACATTTCAACCCTTTAATATCTAGTAAAATTATTTTCTCTGAATAAGGTAGATCTATTTTTATCTTTCATTTTTTGTACTAGAATGCTACATACATTTTTAAAAGTCTTTATAGTGAGAAACATTGTCCTTTAAAGGCTATAAGGGTATATTAAATTATTTTTTCAAACCAATGAAAATTTGAAACCCTTTTGTCTCTATGAATTATGTTCTATCCTAGGGGATCTAATCCTTTCATAATCTGCTTCTTTTAGGTGTAACAAAACTTTTGCACCAGTGGATGAAAGTATATCCCTTTTTTGACTAAACTTTTCTTAACACTATTTTGTTCTTACGATTTATAAAAGGGTTTGATAAAAAATCACATAATAGCAGGTTGATTATACTCTCCACTAAATTATTTCTTTTCATAAAAATATTTTTCCTATTCTCATAAATATGGACTTATTTCCTTTAGATCCATACAGAATTTTCATGATAATATATGAAGTTGGGTAGAAGCAAACTATAAATATTATATAAATTATAAGCACTGTAAATTTTAAAATAATAATAATGATAGTAATAATATCAATAGAATGGCATCAATAATGGTAGGATGTATGAAATAAAATAATTAAAAATAATTCAGAGTTAGTCCCCAAAGAGTTATGATTTATTTAATTATAGGGTTGAAATTTGATTTTTTGCTTTTTTTATTATGTTATGCCCATATCCTAGATGTTTTATTCTAATGGTGTAATAGAATGACCACTGGTACTGAGGTCTGAATATTCTATTTGTACTTAGATTGAACTATAAGTGACAATTTAATATGTTGAAATTCTAAGTTTTTACATGATCAGTAATATGAATTTCCCTTTATTTCAGAATGATAGAATCATGGATTTTAATCATGGATTTACAACTGAATTGAGCCTTAAATGACACCCAGTCCAACTTCCTCATTTTACAAATTCCACAACTTACAAGTTTTACAAATGTAAAATGAAGAAATGAAATGTGGAGTGAATTTGAAATGTAGTCTTAAGAGGCATGTGATTTTTCTGGGTGACACACCTGGTAAGAGGTAGAGGCAGGATCAAACAAACCTTTCAATCCCCACTTTCAGCAATTCCTCTACTATAACATGCTACTTTACTTTTTAACAAAAAGAGGCAAACTCATTCTACATTCTCCTTTCCTCATTTCCCCTTGGGTTGCTCCTTTTGAATAAGGGTACACAAGATAATTTTCAAATAAATGTTTGATGATGTAAGTGAGAAAAAATCTTCCTTCCTCACTAATAGTATTCTAACATATTTCATCAAATTTTTAAGCAGCATCCTTATTTGCTCTTTGAATATTTGCCAATGTTTGAAAAATATTTCTTTTTTTAGTATTCGACGTTATAGATTAGATATTATTGTGTTGCTCCCCACCATTTTTGGCTGGGCCTTACTCAGGCCAGTCCCCTGGTAATATAGGTTTAATGTTTAAATAAAAGGATATATATATATATATATATATATATAATTACTATTAAGTAGTTAAGAAAAAATATATGTACTTAGCCATATGAGCAATAAGAGAATATTTTTAAAAATAGACCTTGAGGAAATGTGAAATTGATTCAGCTAAATGAAGCTTCCTTTGCTTACATATATTCACTGTATTCCAAAGAACTCCTTAAACTCTTGGTGGCAAATTTATTCTCAGACTTTAAGGAAGTTATGTCTTTTCTTTCTTCCCTATTCACAATAGGCTAAGCCTCCAGAAATATCTCAATGATTTTTAAAGAAAAAATAACCTATATTGAATGGAAGTGGTAGTGATGGTGGTTAGGATATTGTTCCTACTAAAGGTATAATATTGAAATATGCATATATTGCTTCAGCATTTTCATAAAAATGGTGTATGGGGGAGGGGGTTATGCTAGAACTAATTTCATATATTCTGCAAATTGTAAGCTTTGAAAATTTTCTTTGGGGGTGTCAGCCTAGAAAAACACAGAGCCACTAAAGTAGGTACAAAACCAATTATTTAATCAGGAAGGAGACAGTTCCTTCAAAATCAGTTGCCACACAGAGCCAAGCACTGAATACCACAGGGGATATACCTAGGGGATCTGGGAACAGTGTCTCTGAGAGAATCGCCATGCTAGGTGATTATCCAAAGACCAGTGGAACTTGGATACTTACATACCTTTTGTGGAACTAAGGACAGGGAAGTATGATTGATTGACTTTACAATGACTATAAGAAAATGAGAAGTCCAAAATATGGTTATCAGGGAGAGGCAGATGCTTTACAATCAGTAATAAAGAAAGAGTTCAGGAAAAGGCTGGGCTTCCTGGGAGAAGACTTTGATACAATGGAGGAAACTACTAAGAAAAAATGTTGCTTAACATTTGATGATATCTACTAGGCCCACCTAAGCTTGCATCATTAAGTACTTTAAAGTCAATTGTTCAGTCTGAAACAAGAACAGTCTGGGACTTCTATTAAGATATTTTCCTAAGGGACAGGGATAAACTTGAGGTCCCCATAAACTAAATTGATGAGGGCAATTAGAGGTTAAATAAATTGTGCAAATTTATTCAGCCTTTCTTGCACCTCAGTTGTATTCTAATATGTATCAGGGTTGGGATTTAAATACAAGTATTCTATCTTTCTCATTACATAGGGCAGCTTATTATTAATACAATCCTCTCAAGAATTGTCATTAGGAGAAGCAGTATGAAAGAAATACTTAGAAGAGCTTTTGAATGGAAATCAGAGAAACTTTATTCTAGTCCTGTGTTTTCTGTGAAATAAACATATGGTTTTAGATAAATCACTTAAAGTTTTTAGGTCCCACTTTTCTTCATTTGTGAGATGAAAAGGATAGAGGTGATATCTAAGACATCTGTCAGTACCAAATTGAATTCTGATATATTATAGGTATTTTCTTACAATTAATGTTTTGTTTCTAATAAATTATAATGAAAATCACTATTGAAAATCTTAACTGTCTCTCCAAAGAAATTGCCTGTATTTGCTAATTTAGTCTTTGGGCATTTTTGGTTTTACATCCAAATCCTTTGAGAAATCCCTAGTTAAGTGGATAATAATGCAGTGAACTGAAAGGACCTTGTTGTGTTTGTTTCTTCTAGATAAAATTACTTTTGGGATGTACATGGCATGCAAGGTGACATTCCTGGTAAAGGAAATAAAAAGAATCAAGGAATATATCTCAAATTCCTGGCATATTAGAGAGGGTGAAAATACCCAAGCTGTATTTTAGGCATTTATTTTTATTATATTTTCTCCAGTAATTATAGAGAAGTCTCATGCACATTTTCAGGAACTGATGTAAAAAGGGAACAATAAAACCAGGAAAGCCAAAATATATAATAAAGCCCAGGAAAACCTAAACCAAGGTCTAAGAAGGTTAAGAGTAAAAAATAGAGATGGAATAAATTAAATTAGTAAAAACCTTCAACTATTTGAATTGTAGTAATGTGGAAATTTAGATATATTTTTGTGATTTATTTGAAGTCATTTAGCTATTGAGTGGTAAAGCTGAGAGGTGAATTTTTATCTTTTGACACCAGATTCACAGTTTTTTACCCTCCACATTTTATACTTTCTCTTTTGATTTTATCACAGAATATTTTAAGGAATATTTCTGGAACACTTTGCTATAATTCAGAGATTATCATGTCCATCTCCGTAATTTATACAGATAGGGGAGTTGTGATGCAGAGGTGAAATTTAAACCCATATCTTTTGATTTAAGAGATTGTCATTTCATTTACCATGTTATATTCCAAAAATAACAAAATTATTATACAGTAAGCTTATATAGATTCTATCACATCTGTGGAAAATCAGTTATTCTTCCATGGGAAATAAATAATGATTGTTATGTTTAAAAACCCTCATCTATAAGTTATCAATGCACTTATATGTCAAATGCCTTGGCCAAATTTTATGGTTTTTATCTTCAAAAGACAAATTTATGGATTATGATAAAAAATCTCCTACAACCTCACAAATGAGAAGTCTACTATTCACATTTGATGATTTATGCAGGCATTACTAATATAACCAAATGAAATTTCTGTGAAGTCCCTACAATTTCACTGACAGGAAAATGTGGGAGTTAAATGCAGACGTGTGGTTTTCAGAAGTAGTTATAATTGAAACTTTTAAGGGAATAAGGATATTTATGAAACTAGAATTTTCAATATGGAATTGAAGGGGTCATATGATCAATAAGGTGAAAGCTAGGTTTTTGATCCTCTCAACCTCTCAAACATCAATAAAATAAGAAAAAAATGTATGGAAAGAGTAAAATAGTTAGAGTTGGCTTCATGGTCTAAGAAATGAAAAAGCCTAGTAATGTAGCTACTGTATGAACTAATAGTATAGAAAACTAATCCATAATCTTTAGTACCCTCACTCAAATTTTTCTTTCCAATCAACCCTTATGCTATGTGAGGATACCACAATCATGATAGAAATAATAATTGTATAAAAGAAAATGATAATGATGAAATAGCATGCCACAAAATTTTACTTTTCAAAATAGAAAAAAGCAATATACTTTCAGTTTATCAGATGAAAAATTATGAAAATCAGCAAAATAATAAACCAAGATGAGAAATTACAACAAATCCAAAAAAAATAATTAAATGTAACTTAGATAAAAGGTAAATAACAAACTGAGGGGGGAGGGATTATAGCATCAGCCTCTGACAAAGGTATCATTTCTCAAATATATAGAGAATTGAGTTAAATTTATAAGAATACAAACATTTCATTTGACTCATGGTCAAAAGTTATGAGTAAGCAGTTCTAAGCAAAAGAAATTAAATATATTATTATATTTTTAAATGCTCTAAATCACTATTAATGAGAAGAATGCATATTAAAACCACTCTCAGGTACCACTTCACATCTTTCAGACAGGCTAATAGGACAAAAAAGGAGAATCATAAATGTTGGAGGGGATTTGGGAAAACTGAAACACTAATACACTATAGGGACTATGAACTGATTCAACCATTCTGGAGAGTGATCAAGAATCATACTCAAAGGATCATAAAACTCTGCATACCCTTTGATACAGCAATGTCACTCATAGGTTTTTTCCCAAAGAGATCAAAGATAGTGTAAAAGGACTTAACAAGTATAAAAATATTCATGATGTCTCTTTTTGCAATGGCAAAATTTGGGAACTGATGGAATATTTATTAACTGGAGAATGGCTGAATAAATTGTAAAATAAGATTGTGATAGAATATTATATTAGGTCCCATAAGAAATGAAGAGGATGATCAGAAAAGAACTTAGAAAGACATATAAAGTGATGCAAAGCAAAGTGAGAAGAACCAGTAATATATTTTACACAGTAAGATCAATATAATGATCACCTGTGGATAACTTAACTGTTATGAGCAATGTAAGAACATAAAATCACTCCATAAAAAGGCTAACTACCAACCACCAAAGAAGGAACTGATGGAGTCTGAATGCAGCTTCAAGCATATGATTCTTCATTTTATTTCCTTCATAAATGTATCTCTAGTGTAATATTTGTGTCCTTTCACATGATGAGCCTGGAAATATTGCATGATAATACAGATTCAACCTATATCATATTACCTGCTTATTATTGTGATACATAGTTTTCTTTCTGTTTTAGATCCTCATTTAGTATCAGTACCATTTTCATATTATGTAAAGAGTTTGGAATGATTCCACCTTTCCCTATTTTTCTAAATAGTTTACAAAGTATTTTTGAAGTTAGTTGTTCCCTGAATGTTTGGTAGAATTTTCCTGTGAATCCATCTGAGATGGGAATTTTTTTCTTAGGGAATAAGCCCATATAAAAAAATAACCTTTTTTTTCTATTTTGGCTTTGTAAATTGTCCCATAGAGGATGGATGGACTTCAACAAAACTGGTTACAATTGTATAAAAACCTTTGAAAAATTTAATGAGCTAAATGTCTCAAATTAATTTTAAGGGGTTTTTAGACATGATTTTTAGATTGTTTTTCAACAAGTCTGATCATTCTGCTTACCTCTAACAGGAGGTAAGGTCCAGTTTAGTAGCTGAAGTGAAATGAAATCATAATTCCCACCTCCCACATTTATGAAAATATGATTGGATGGAACATCAAAGTTGCATACTAAAGGAGCTGGAAAGTTAATATCAGGGCATGGTACCCTTGGATGGCTCCCCAAAAGACAGTATCTCTCATTTATAACTCTTCAGCTCACTTTACCCTTTCACCAGAATGATATCTAGATTTCTTGATGATGTTCTAGACCCAAATAAGTTTTACTTTGTTTAAAAATATATTTACCAAGGTTGAAAGATTGCTATGCCTGTAAAAATTGTGACAAATATCCATCAGTTCAAATATTTTTTGTCATACAGCAACTTATGTGAAATATGTTAGTGGGTTGGTTTGCTATTGTAATTAATTGGGCTATTGTGAATTTTGGGGATACAGATACCTTTTGAATTTGCATTACATGTTGTGCTACTGTTCTTTATAAAAAACTGTTACTTTGGGAAAATCATTTGCTTTGCATTCACAGTGGATCATGGCCTGGCATGAAGAGGAAATGGATCTCATTTTTGGTGAGAAACCTTGTATTCTATATTTCCTTAGATGGCACAATGTGTCAATGATTATAAGCTATATTTTTAACTTTTAAAAGTCTTTTATTATTATATTTTTCTTGCATGTGTAATATATTATTCAGTTTTTATTTTTTATCCTTTTGTATTTGAAGCACATGTCATCAGTATTAAGATTTTCTTTAACTTCTTTGATTTTGCAGTAATATAAGTTTAAAATATATTTCCTATGATGTCAATGCATGCCCCAAAAGATTGAGACTATAAAAATGATGCCACTAATTGTTTAAAAACTTTATGGGACTTTGCTTAATGATTCTGTCTGATTCCATGACAAGAGAATACAAAAAGAGCCATTGCACAGTGCCAAAGAAGCACAAAGCTAAACTTCATGGTGCCAATTGAGCACAAGGTCAAAGAGATCAACCAATCCCAATGGGATTGATGAACATTTTGAGCCATGACAAGAGGACTTGAACATGTTTGGGGTTTGAGGTTGCAGCTGTTTAACATGTGTTAAAGGCAGGTCTTCCTCATTCTACATTCCAAGTATCTCAAATTTGGCTCCTACATGTCTCCTAAAATCTAGTCCCTATTCTGTATTTCATAATGTCACAATTTTCTGTAATCCCAGCAACTGATTGGGTAAATGCATAAATCCTTATATTATTTTAATTGGGCCCTAATTCAAGGACCTGTTATAGATTTATTTTTCATTTACTTAGAATTTTTACACACAAGACTTTGATTGTCTATATTTCATCCAGAAATTATAATTCTTATTTAGATTTTTTTTGTTGTTTTTGATTTCTCTTTCCAATTGATTCATATACCTCATAACTCAGGTATGAATCCCTACATGATCCCTGTGTTTTTCAATCACTCTCTTCAGAGGGGGAATGTATAAATTATTATTATTTTAAATTGTAAAGTTTAAATTCCTTTTGAGAAGAATTTTAAGTTAAGAAACATGCTACCTCTCCAAATCCAGAAAGTGAACTCTTTGGAGAAGACACCATGAAGATGCCTCCACAGACCACACGCTGCACCAGAAGATCCAGAGTGAATTTTGGGATGTGGTAATTTGAACTGTGTGGGTTTGAATGGATTTGTTTTGTACTTATACTCTTATGCCAAAGGGGACTGCCCCCTAACTAGCTTTTTGTCAATGTGCCTAGCAATCATTGGTTTTGTTTTCTTTACCTCTTATCCTCAAATTATTATAATTTCAAAGTTGTTATGTTTACAAGACCCATCAGAGAGACTAGTCTTCCTTGGGCCTCAGGGGGATATGTAAAAATGGAAATTTTTAACCCCAGACTTCAATCCCCAGAAGTCCTTGGTGTTTCCCAGAATTCCCTATAATCTCATCTGAGTCCCCAGGTTGGCGAGATAACAATTTGCATTTAACTGGCAGTAACACGTCCCTCTCTCTCTTCCATTCCATTGCAATGATGTAGTAAGTAAGCTAAGTGCAGGGATTCTGAATTTGACTAATCAGCCATGGGCACATGGTTATTATTTTGTACCCTTGATGTCTAATAATCCTTAATAGACCTCATAAAATATAATATTTTATTACTAGATAGTAATTTAATTTTTACAGTATAGAAATCTAATTTAACATATAGAAAAGTAGGAAGGCTTGGGAATAAGAAAAGGGGTGGTTAAACAATAAAGAATACAAACTAGAGGAGGCAGTAGTGGAAAACAAAACATCTGTGAACAAGGAAATGCTAAAAGGAGAGAAAGAAGAGTAAACAAGGGGAAAATAAGATGGAGGGAAACACAATTATCAGTCATAATTTTGAATTTGAATGGGACAAACCTACTCACAAAAGGGAAAAGGGTATCAGAATGGATTAAACATAGGAATTCCACAATATTTTATGAGCAAAATATATATCTAAACCAGGAAGATAGACATAGAGTAAAAGTCAGGTACTGGAGCATAATGTACACATATAAGTAAAGCTAAAAAATCATGGTTAGTAATCATGATCTTGACAGAGCAAAAGTAAAAATTGATTTAATCAAAAGAGACAGGGAAGGAAATTATTTCTTGATAAAAACACATCATAAATAGTCAGTAGTAAACAGATATGACCAGAATGTCATTGTATCCAGATTCCTCAAGGAGAATGTACATGAGTTATAAGAGGAAATAAATAGTATTATATTACTTGAGGGGGACCTCAAACTTCTCTTCTCAGAAGATAAACTCAACATAAAATAATCAAGACTTATTGAAAGTCTTAAGTTCTAAACTTACCTATTTATGATTCACTTAAGTGTTGAATTTGCTCATCAAATTTCCTTTCTTTTTGTCAGTAATGTCTGAAACTCCATTTCCATGTCCAGTGAACAGTTTTCCAAGCTTGCAGAATGCTATTCTGTATTACTTGGAATACATTAAAGGTCCCAAAACTTTCTCCTCTCATGGTATGTGTGGGACCCCTAACTGTTGAAGATTCTTTTCTTTTAATGCCTGGATTCCCCACAAACTTGCTGGGGAGAGATTTAATATGCAAATTACAAGCCACAATAATGTGAGCCCCAGATGGCTCTCTCTCCATAGAAGTCCCCGAGGAATGCTTAAATTTATTCCCTGTACTTCTCTCAGAGAGCCAGGAGGCAAAAGAGCCTCCCACCTTTGAAATACCTACAAATATACCAGAGTCTCTTTGGGCCACATCTTCTACTGATGTAGGCTTACTTAAATCAGCGGTTCCTGTGCAAATAAAAACTAAATCCAGCCCACCTCCTTGCATTCCTCAGTGTCCTCTCTCCAAGGAGGCAACAGAGGGCATTACCCCAATAATAAACTTATTAATTGACCAATAAACTCAAAATTAACCAATTTTTCCTTCTAAATCTGAATACAACATGCCCATCCTGCCCGTTAAAAAACCAAAAAGGGGGCCTGATGGCAAGCACCTCTATAGATTCGTACAGGATCTGAGGTCTATGAATTATAATTATAACATTATGAATTATAACATGATTATGTTATAAAGAGGCACTCTGGAGTTTCCAACATCAATACTGTTATTTCCTCTATTCCTAGCACAGCTACATACTTTACAGTAGTGGACTTGTGCTCAGCCTTCTTTTCCATACCCATACTTGAGAACTCCAGGAATATTTTGGTTTCACCTGGAATAACTTGAAATATTCATGGAGTCATTTGCCCCAGGGTTATGTAGAGGGCTCGAGCTTATTTGCACAAATTTTGAGCCAAGATACAGATAATATAAAATTTAAAAACAGCAAATTAATAAAATATGTAGATGACCTACTCTTGGATTCCACAGATGCAGAGGCATGTCAGGAAGATAGTAAACACCTTCTTTTGGAATTGCACAAAAGAAGTCATAAGATCTTGAAGGATAAAGTTCAGTGGTATCTCCCCAAAGTAGAATATTTGGGGTTCATTGTGACAGCTGGTGCCTGTTCTATTGCTCCCAAGTGAATTGAGAATATTCAAAAATTCAGTGCTCCTACCACTAAAAAACAGTTAAGAGCAATTCTGAGAGCAACAGGATTTTGCAGACAATGGATTCCTTACTATGGGGAAATTAATAAACCCCTTATAGCACTAACTAGGGATTTGGTTCCAGAGCCCCTAAAATTAGAGCCTGAACACCTGTCAGCTCTATTAGAGCTTAAAAAGGCTATCCTGTCTGCCCCTGCTCTAGGCATCCCAGATTACAACAAGCCATTTACTTTATATGGATATGAGCAAAGAGGAGTAGCTTCAGGTGTTTTAACTCAGACTTTGGGGCCTTCTCAGCACACAGTTGCTTATTATTCAGTCCAGCTGGACCCAATAGCTTCAGGAGCACCACCATGCCTTAGAGGCGTGGATGCTACTGCTTTAATAGTGAAAAAAAAATTGATCTAGCATTAGGATGCCCATTAACAATTATGTGCCCACATTAGGTAGAAGCATTATTGCTAAGATAGCGAACACAGGTATTTTATGATCAGCAAATTACAAGGTATGTAATAACCTTGCTAAACAATGAAAATATTACTCTGAAATGCTGTACAACCCTTAATTCTGCCACCTTGCTTCCAGATTTACCAACTTCAAGAGAACCATTACACATTTGTGAAACACTAGTGTCCATGGCAGAAAATCCTCAGGATGATCTCTTGGACACACCCTTAAAAAAACTCAGACCTGATCCGATTTACTGATGGTTCTTCTTTTACGAGGGATGGCATAAATTACAGTGGAGCTGCTGTAGTCACAGAATTTGCCACTGAGTGGTCAGCTTCACTGTCCTCTAACATTAGCGCTCAAGGGGCAGAACTTATAGCTCTGAAACATGCCTGTGTAATTGCCAAGTGTAAAAAAGCAACAATTTATATGGATTCTAGATATGCTTTTGGCATTTGTCACTCACTCGGGATGCTATGGCTCCAGAGAGGATTTTTGACCCCAGCTGGATAATCCATAGCTAATGCTGAAATTATTAATGCAGTCCTTTTTGCTCTTCAGCTGCCTGAAGCCCTAGCTGTAGTTCATTTCTCTGCCCATACAGATGGCACTGACCCCATCTCTAGGGGAAATGACCGAGCAGATGCTGCTGCAAAAATAGAAGCCATAGAAGGGCCTGAATTACTTTTGACACTAACAACCACTGATGACTTAAATTTATCACTTTACTATAATGAAAAAGAAGTGGAAAATGGAAACAAAAATTCAAAGCAAAACAGATTAATGGAGTTTGCATATCATCTAAAGGAAAATCTCTGCTCCCTAGAACTTTCTATCACCAAATTTGCCAATCTGTTCATAATAGGTCACATTGGTACCCAGAGCATCATGGACTCTGTTAAGAGAGTATGGATAGCCCCTGGTATAACTACCATAGCCTCTAAAGTATGTTCACCCTGCTCTAAGTGTCAAGCATATAACCAACATGCCTTTCATGGAAAAGCTTTTGGTGGGTGACCTCTGGCTCACACACCTTTTGAGCACCTGCAGATAGATTTCATAATGATACCAAAGGCTAGACAATATAAATTTTGTCTGGTCATAGTAGACCAACTGACCAGATGGCCGGAAGCATTTCCTACAGCCTGAGCCACAGTGACTTTTGTTGCTAAGGTGCTTTTAAAAGAAATTATTCCTCACTTTGGCCTGCCAGCACCTATTGATTCTGATAGGGGGAGTCATTTTACAGATTCTGTTCTAAATCAGATATATTCTTGCTTGGGGATAACTCCAAAATTCCATGTTCCATATCATCCCCAGAGTTCAGGCCAAGTTGAAAGGATGAATAAAGAACTTAAAACTATGATTGGCAAATTATGCAGTAAGACCCATTTTAAATGCCCTAAAATTCTTCCTCTGGCCCTATTTTATCTTAGAAGCAGGCCTAGAGGAGATCTACACATCTCACCATTTGAGATGCTTTTTGTACATCCACCTATACAGGCTAACCCTTTGTCCCCGGCTTATACATTGCTATTAGGGGGAGATACTACTATTGCTTCCTATATTCAGGAATTACAGCACAAACTGCGTGAGCTACATGAATCCAGATCTGCAACAAGCTGGACCACTAGACTTCTCACTTCATGACCTGAACCCAGGAGACAATGTGTATATAAAGAACTTCCAGAATACAGGAGCAACCCAGCCTTCCTGGGAAGGACCATTCCAAATATTGTTAACTACTCCAACATCAATAAAGGTTGGAGAAAAGGACTCTTGGATTCATTGCTCACATGTAAAGATAGCATCCTCTATTGAGACTGATTGACTGTATCCTATATATGCAATGGAGATATCTACCCATTTATATGTGGAACTGTTTTATTTTGTTTTTGACACATTGAATTCCTGAATTTATTTTTTTCTTTTTTCCTTTTTCTCTTTTCCTTATTTTATTATTATTATTCTTTTATTAAAATATATTATTTTTTCCCTTTTTCTCATTTCTATGTACTTAAGGTATATACGATCAATATTAATTTTTATTCCACTATAATATTAGTTTAACTGTATATACTTGCTATATTATTAATACATACCCAAACAGCTTTAGACTATGGGAACCTGCCATTTTTTGATAATTGTTGTGGGACTATGATTAATGTTTGTGTCTGATTGTAGGAATGGGATCAAAAAAAAGGAGCACAGAGACAACCTGAATATGCCAAAAGAGCTCACAGGTCTAAAAATCAAAAACCAATCCAGATAGGATTGATGCACTGCTAAGCCAATACTAAGGACTTGAACCCAGTGTGAGACTCAGAGTTGCAACACTTGACATACTTTAAGATATAGGCCTTCCTTGTATCCACACTCTTCATGAAAATACCTACAGACAAGTACCAAAGGTTGGCTACCATCCTGGCTCCCTCCATCCCTGAGAATGAAGGTAAAATCAGATGAGGGAATGACACTTCCCTATAAAAATAAGAATCCTGTCCTTTTTTTCTCTCCTATAGTATGGCAACTTCCTGTAGCCTTGGCTGCAAATGGGTAAGTGGAATTTACTGCATTCTGTCATACAGATTTATGGGATTAGAAATTACTTAACTGGACCCTAATACAGGGGCCTGTGAGAAAATTTATTCTTGCTTTCTCAAAAATGTTTATACATAGATTTTTGATATTTTGATACTGATTTTGAATTCTTCTTTAATATAAATATATCTATATATAAAGGGTTTATGTTTTCCCTTAATGTTTTCTCTTTTTTCTTTTGTTTGATTTTTGTTTTTTCTTTTGTTTGATTTTTGTTTTTTGTTTTCCTTTTCAATTAACTCACACACCCCCACAACTAAACCTTGCATCCTCAGCTGGACTCAGAGTTTTTTTTTTTTCAACACTTTCTCCAGGGGGGATTATATTTTCATAAAATCCAATTTATTTGATATAGATCTTCAGAGAAGAAGCTTGCTAACTAACTGAATCCAGAGAATTAACTGTTTGCAGAAAGATACCTAAAACTCTTTCACTACAGGAAGATCAGGAATGAACCCTGGGGTGTGGTTGATTGAACATTTTTTTGAATGTACACTCTTATGCCAAAGGGGACTGCCCCCTAATTGGCTTTTCTCAATGTGCCCAGCAAAACATTGTTTTGTTGTCTCTCTCCTATTTCCCCTAATCTACAATTATTGTAGTTTTCCTCTTAGAGGGTAAAATTTTGTATACACTTGCATTTAGAATTTTTCAGGGTGCAGGACTCTTATGTTTAGTGATCAGTTGGGGAGACTAGTCCCCCAATCATCATCAGGGGCGTTGTGAATTTTAAAATCTCCATTTTGCTTGGTCTAGCACCAAAATTTGTGCACACCCACACTACAGGGGCATGTGCTAGTCAATGACAAATCAGAAATAACTAACTGCCCACCTGGGCTGTCCTAAGCCAAGCTTGAGCCACCATTGGCACTTGTGAGGCACAGGAAGTGAGATAGGGAACAGCCTCTGGAATTTGCTCACTTCCTGTGGACAGGGCTAGGCGCCAGTTGGTGCTAGGAGCTTGAGCAGGGAGGAGGCTGACAGATAGCTTTCCTTCCTTCAGTCACACAAGGTCTGATTCTCTTCTCTACCTTGGCCTTTGGGCTTAAACTCCCTCTGGCTCTGCCAGAAGGTTGAGTTAACTTTTTTCCTTTTCCTCCTCTCTCCTTCTCTCCCTCTCCTTTTTCTTACTCCCATTGTGATTAAACCACCATAAACTCCATTCTGACTTGAGTGTTTCATTTTAGGAATTTCTTAAGTAAATTCCTTGGTGACCATAAATTAATATTATAACAATCTTTATAGGTGATTTTCACTATAAAACTACCAATCACAGTAGATGTTTTCCCCAGGACTGATCATTCTTAGTTCACATCTTCTTTGGTTATCACCTTCTCTGAGTAGACTAAAACTTCACACCTCTTGCTTTTTTTAAGTTGCTTGACCTTTTTAGTGATTAATTTACCCTTTATAGGTACTTAGCACCCTTTTGTATTAGATCTAAAAATAGACGTAGCTTAAGGTTTTTGCTTCACTGTAAGTATGAGTTGGGGACTTTTCATTGTTCAGTGAGGAGTTTACAACTTTATCTTCCCCTAAAGTATGCCTAAGTATGGGTGGAGTAATGTTAAAATTCCCAATACATTCCTGATCAAGTACCTCCATTTGTTACAATAAGGGAATATCTTAACCAAATCTTCTAAGGAAGAGTCTGAGCAGTTTTAAGATTCACACACTTCATACACACTATTTAGAATATAGATTTGAAGTATAAATAATGCATAAATTCTAAATTTATGGAGTGTAAATAATGTGGAGAGTTAATAATGCAATAGTACCACTCTATTCTGCCTTTATTAAACCTCATATTGTTTAGTGTATTTAATATTCAATTCTTAGATTTATGAAAGAAATTAATAATAGGAGCATGTCCAGAAGACAGAGCAACCATTATGGTTGAGGCTCAAGAGTCTTTTTTGTATGAAAGCTATTTGAAGAAAACAGACATGCTTGACCTGAAGAAATTAAGACTCAGGGGATGCATGATAGCATTTTTAAATATCTGAAGGCCTATCATGTTGAGAATTGATGAGTAGTTATCTTTGACCCCATAAATAATAAGTAGGAACAATATATTTAAAAAAATGCAAAGGGAAATTTGGACTCATCCTCAATAGGGAAAAATCCTAAAAATTAATACTATATTAATTGAATGATCTATGCAAGATATGAATAGATTCTTTACTTCTAAGAGTTCTTCAAGGACAACATATGAGACTACTTCTTAGTTACTTTTAATTTTGATGCCTTTATATTATGAGTTGTACTAGATAGCCACTGAGGTCCTTTTTAATTCTCAAATTCTGTTACTCTGTTATTTTTGCTATGAAACACATAATGAAACACATCTTCTTTTTCTAAATCTGGTTTTCCCTCTTACCCACCCCTATAAAAAGCAATTGTCTTTATTCATATAAAGATAGCTTTGAAGACCTATAGATGGAAACTTTAACTTAATTTACTCTTGCTATAATTTTCCCCAAAAAATATAGTTAGTGGCAATATGTCTATATTTCTACATATGTTGCTATATATGTACATATATAATCAATAGGAAGAGAATAAAATATATAAATGTGCTAGATATTTTAAAAACAAAAAGAGAGAAGTAAGGACGTCAAATTTTTTGTTCACCTGGTAACAAAGCATAGCTCTGGAAAAGAGCTATTGCGAGTTGTATAAATTCATTCATGTAAATTTATATATTTTTGAGTTATTTTAGAAGAAGTTTTTGATATAAGACAATTTTGTTCCTATCATTACACATACACAAGATTCCTATTTTTCTGTTGAACTATACAGATTGAATACACTTGGATTTCTTTGAAAATCATATAATTCTTGAGATTTTGCTTATAACAATTAAAGGCCAAGAAACTCAAAGCTTAAATAATTATTTTACTAAAATCTTTAAAGCTTTAGCATTTTCAATGGTTTTTGTCTGGTTTGATAATTTCTCTGTGTCTGATTGGAATAACATTTTATATATTTGTGACTTTGTGTTTTTGTCTTAAAAGCTATTTTCATTTTAGTTTAATAAATAGCAATTATTAAATCAACCTCCATGTAACTTTCATAGTCTTTCAGTTCTACAACATAGACATGAGTGGAAATGATTTAAGATTTATAACAATAAAGAAGAAAGCAATAACCCTCCAAAGCCAAGGAATTTTCATGTTATATGTATCTTTATCCAAATCTGCAAGCTGGATAGGGAAGTGCCTTGAGCAAGAAAAGTCTTTATTATATTGGATCTAGATTTAAGTATTCATCTTATATATTTTTCTCCTCACATATTTGCCTTCCTCGTTCTTCTTTTCTTTTTTCCATATCTTATTACAACTTTTGCCCACTATCACAATGTCTCACGCCATTCAATCAATGAGAAGCAAAGTTATTCACTGCTTACATATGGGGTATAAAACTAAAGATCCCAGAAGAGATAATGTACTGACAGAAATGCTAAAATATAAAGGATGGTATAAATTCCCTTACAAGAAGAAAAGGTTCAAGATGATATATTGACCTAAAAAGGGTCATTATAATTACAATAGGGAAGAAAAGTATCCATGGGGGGAGGGGAGGTGGTA
Source organism: Monodelphis domestica (assembly GCF_027887165.1). Lineage (NCBI taxonomy): Eukaryota > Metazoa > Chordata > Mammalia > Didelphimorphia > Didelphidae > Monodelphis > Monodelphis domestica. Next base: position 353,229,617 of record NC_077229.1, on the reverse strand, counting down.
TCTAAAGAAAATGAAGATAATGACGTTTATTTCACAATTTCAATTAGCCAGATTCCTGTAATAGAAACATCAGTTGCCCAGAAACAATGTTGTTGTTTTTCTCTTCCCACTATCTGTAATTCCACTAGGCAGGAAAGTTACTTTTATATGAAAATTGCTTACCTGCTCTTTCCTCTGACTATTTTCCTTGACTGAAGAAAAGAGAAGCAGAAATTCTTCTTGCTAGAAACCAAATTTTTGAGGTACAGTCAAGGATGTTTCTTTGTTAGATACAACAGAAAAAAGAAAGTGGTTTCTGACCTGAGTTAAGAATAACAATTGTTTCCTGAATATGTCATGGCAGCTCTTCTAAGAAGTACTTCATAAAGTAGGTATCCCTGTGGATGTTTGGACTTCCTGAATTTTTCAGTTTGGATCATGAATCACTCAGGTTGTACATTTAATTTTCCTGATAAGTCAATATAGCGTTTTCCTAACCATACACATGTTCCACACATTCCAATCTCATAGCTAAAGCAAAACGGAGAAGGAGAAAATATTTGGGATTAATTTTCTCTGGTGATTGAACAGTCAATCCTTTTTTCCTCATTGTGTGAACTATATTTCAATCTTTGCTGTCATTATTTGCTATGTAACAGCTGACACATGCCGGAGCTGAAAATTTAGGCTGTCCAATTTAGCTATTTAAAAATAAACTATATATTTACTGTAAATAAGTGATAAACAGGAACTGAAGTAAAGATATGCTGAACTATCTGAAATTGACTTGGAAAATGATCAAACCTTGCTATCTGCCAGTTCAGAAATAGTGTTAGTGCTCATTTGGCTTCTGTCCACACTTATTATTTCAGATTTTATTTTTTTCCAACATAGATGAACATTCCCCAGCATCTGTCTCTGTCACTTTTCAACTTATTTCTAGTTATCTCTATCTTTATTCCTACAAATATGAATGTCAGGCAAAATAATAAAACTGAGCAGAAACAAACAAAACTGTATTAGAGTGAGAGATTTTATTCAAAAAAAATGCAGGATTCCAAAAATAAAAGAAGAAAATTATTGTTTGAAATTACTGGAGTATACAAAGTCTGTATCATGCAATGCTTTTTATATTGGCACATACTTTTAAAAATTGTATTCAGGAGCAATTTTTTTTTCATTAATATACATAAACTTTTGGAAAAGATGTGTTTTATGAGCATCATTTCTATGAATTCAGAAGAGCCATTGCAAAACCCTTTTTTGGGAACATGCATATGTGGACAAAAGGAGCTAAGAAACTGACAAAAGATTGTTTACAACCAGCAGTTATCGAACTGGGTCCAGGAACCCAAGGTGGTCCCTAAGACCATTTCAGGGGGTCCATATGAGGTCAAAATTATTTTTATAAAAGCATAAAGACATTTATTTTTAATAGCAAAAATATTAAGAGGTATAATCCATGGATAACTGGGGGAATCCTCAATAAATTTTCAGAAGTATTGGGGGGTCCTGAGTCCAAAACGTTTTGAGAACCACTGGACTATACAATTAGTTATATATAATTTTACTATTAATTGTTACAAATTACCACAGTATAAAATTTCACTCTATAAAATGAATAATAGTTGTAGATTTGACAAGCATATAAAAGTCAAAAGAATTTAGGATTTGGATGTAAATAAATATTGGCTTTGTAAATACCTGTGTCCTGGGGCAAATCACTGAACCTTTCTAGGTCTCAGTTTTCTAACCTACAAAATAAGAAGATTGTACTAGATAATCCTTAAAATCCTTTAGGGCTCTAAATCCTGAATGCTCATGTCTTTTTTTTTCTTGGTCCGGGTAACAAAAGAGGGAGGAGCGATTGGTTCACAATGAAATCCAAAGCTCTTTTTTTCTTTTCTTTGCCTCTCCCTACCCCAATTCCTTTCACTGCACATATTACAACAAAAACAACAAAAACCCATGGTAAAATTAATTTTAAAAACTTTTTTTTTATGATTGATTGAAACATATTTTAGGCAAGCTTTGACTATTGATTTGCTAGCTGAAAATAAAAGTGAAAATTAATGGGGCCTTTCCTAAATTCCATTCACCCTAATTTCAATGCATTTTAGCTCCAGCATTAGCTTAGCTCAATAACTACTCCAAGAAACCACTTTGCCTGTTCCTTTCTAAGTTATTCCTCTTTTTTTTTTCTTTTAGTAAGTGTCTAAACCCCAAACTGGTTTTGATCCCATCCTTCTGGCTTATCTCATTATACTGTCTAATTAGAATTGCTTTCCTCAGCCTTCACTAGGTCTATAAATTTTGTTTGCCCATCAAAAAAAAAATGCAGTCTAGCTTTACTTCTGCTCCAGTAATTCAAAGTAAGTTTCTAAGAAGGATTTAAGGATGAGCTTCTCTTATCTTTCAGCAAACCAAAGTTTTTCTTATCTCACTTCTTATTGAGACTGCACATAACTTTACCTTTTCTGGCAACAATAAATGTAAATTTGGAATTTAAACACTACAGTCCTCTTGCATACTCAGACAAATGGAATACATTTTCTAAATCTTCCTCCATTTGAAGTTCCTAGAAAATGACTGCAAAAAAGATATGCTAATTTTATTTAATTGTAGATCCAGTGTCAGGAAATGATGCCATTTGCCCAGTATAAATATGCTTAGCTTTTAAGGTCAAAGCCGATTAGTCACCAAATTCCCTTTGTGATATATTACATGGTCCTGAACAGATACTTCCCATTCTAAGTTAAGATGATGTTTTTCATGGGGAGGAGAGGGGGAGATGACAGAGGAAATCCATTAGACAATTAAATCTCAAACCATAATACATTCTATTTGAGATGAATATATATATATATGTATATATATATATATATATTCTATGATGAAAGAAAAGTTAATCTTGCAATACAGACTTGTTAGCATATAAGTCTTCTCAAATATGTTCTTCATATTTAGCAAGGTGGTACAGAAGATTTTAGTTCCATGAGGTCTATTCTGATGGTTTAGAGAGAAGTAATCATTCCCTCTTTTGAAATCTCAATAAATTTTGTGCACCTAACCTAGTGTATATATCATTGTCTGCCTCTTAAATTTTTTCAAACTCTTAAAAATTTTAAGACATTGTAATATTTATATTAATATTATTAATATACCATAATATTAATAATATATCATTATAGTAATCTATTATATATTATTGTATTTGATTTAATTTATTAATCAGATTAATATATTATAAAAATAACATTATTAATATTTATATTAATAGAAGAAGAGGTCCTAGGCCCTCTTTTCCTCCCTGCATCACAGAAGACATCAACCAGGAGACATATATATTCATTTTTCATACTTCTACATTTCAGTTGACTCTCCAAGGTAATATTCACAATTTATTCTTCTTTAAGACTTGAATTTGTAGCAGTATATGATGTTCTCTTGGCTCTACTTATTTAGCTGTTCATTTTCCTATATAGTTGTTTTCAAGTTTTATTAAAATTAGCTTGCTCATCATTTCATAGGGTACAATAGTATTCCATCAAAATCATTTCCCACAATTTGTTAAACCCATCCCAGGTGTTTGATATCCACTCCATTTATAATTTTTTTTTCTTCCACAAAGAGAGCTGCTATGGATATTTTAGAACAGATTGTTGGTGTTTTTTTTTTCCTTTTACCTTTATGTCCTGGGGGGAAAACATCAAGCTGGTTTTGAGGTATACAGTTTTGAAACTTCCTGTATGTAATTCCAAATTGCTCTTCAAAATGGTTAGATCACTTCACAACTCCACTAACAATGTCTTAGTGTTTTCATTTTTCCACATCCCCTTCAGCATTTGTCAGTTTTTCCCCATTTGTCATCTCAGCAAAACTAATGGATGTGAGCTATTTCAAAATTGTCTGCTTTTGCTTTCTCGAATCAGTAATGATTTAGAGCATGTTTTCTTTTACCTAAATATAGCTTTGATTTCTTTACTTGAAAATTTTTTCATACCATTTGCCCATTTATCATTTGGGAGATGGCTCTCATTCCTATAAGTTTGATATTTTCAATATAAGACCTATTGACAAGGCTGTCTTTAACAAATTTTCCCAAATTTCTGCTTTCCTTGTAATGTTGGAAACATTTGCTTCATTTTTACAAAACCTTTCCAATTTAATGTACTCAAAATGATCCATTTTACACTTCACAATGCTCTCCTTTTCTTGTTGAATTCTAAATTCCTCTCTTATCCCTAAATAATATAGGTAATATTTTCCCTCTTTTTTTTTCTAATTTATTTATGTTACCTCTTTTTATGTCTATATTATTGTCTTTCCAAAATAACAAAGATTATAGATATTTATTTGTACTTTTTTGACTATAAGATCTTTTAGCAAAGTGGTAATATCTTAGTTTTTTTTTTTAATTTTTCCCCACAGAAAAGATGGTAAATTCCTACACTCAATGAATATGCCTTCCTTTTTTGTTATCATTTATTTTTAGTTTTATATATAACATAATATGTAACATAACAATGAGATACATATGATTTGGTATAAATATTGAATTAATTATAATAAATATTTAACCAAGATATAAATTCCCACATTAATTAGGTAAAAAAAAATCTATATCTCATTATTTTCCCTTTCCCTCCCAACTCTCCCCCTTCTCTAAGAGGGAAGGTAATAGTATATAGATTATACATATATATTATCAACCTTACTGCCTGGGAAGTCATTCTGGAAATTAAAGTAATTTGAAGTACTATTCTTGTTTTTTTCTCATTTTTCTTACTATGGAAAGGAAAAGTCAGACAATGTTACATAAGTGTGTTTACCCAAATACTTGTCTACATCTCTTAATACTCTTTACCTACCATCTCCTTTTCATTATACCTACCACTACATTAGGGCCTGGATTGATCATCATCACATATATTACTGAAAGTTACAGTAATACCCTCTAAACAAATTTTCATAACTAAAATTAGATAATTCATAATTAAATTCATAATTAAAATTAGAACATAAACAATTAGCCAGAGAGAAATTTTTGTATTCTATTTTAATGAAAAAAGGCTCTTTTTCAAGATGTGGTAAGGAGCTATTGGTTCAAATTTTAAAAACAATAGACAGTCCCCAACATATAAACATTCAGTGGATATGCATTTGGCGATTCTTAAAGTGAGAAAATCCAATTCACTGCACAGTCACATTAAAAAATGTGCCAAGTTAAAAAACTTTTACCTCATACCTGCTACATTGGCAAATACAATTTTAACTGTTTGATAGAATTTGAAAAACTATGCATAGTATTGAAGCACTTTTGTTAAAAAAGTAATGATTCATTTAGTCATTCTTTCAAGCAATTTGTAACAAGTCTAAAAATCATTCTTTCATAGCCTTCAACCAGTGACATTCTTGCAATACTCATATCTCAACTAGGCAAAATGGGAGAGTATGAATTTTGTGATAGCAAGAATAAATAGATCATACAGGTTACATATTAAATGGAAATGTCTTAACAAGCTATATTATATGATTTTAATGGAAATAACCAAATAGCCAATTTTAGAGAAAGCTGGAAAAACTTGTATGAGTTGAATAGAATGAAGGAAGCAGAAAGAGGAAAATAATTTTGTAAGGGGTAGAATGTAAGGGGTTGGGCTAGATTACTTAAGGGTATGATTGACAGGGATTTAATCAATTCCAAATGATTTTTTAGCAATTTATTTATAAAATATAGAAAGAGTGAAAAAAAGTCAGAGAAAGTTTAGGGTAAGATATCTAACCTAATACACTAAATATTTTGCTCTGACTCCTGGTTCAAGCCAGGCAAGGCTAATTAATCTTCAGCCGAGGGACCTCAGTCTTGAGCCAAGGGCCTGAGGATAAATAAAGCAGGAGCTGAAGCCTCTCTCAAGAGCAGAGGCCTCTCCTGAGGTTAGTCTCTTCAGAAAATCCAGGAAAGAAGCCAGCCTTTTTCACTTACCCACATGTTAGGTCAAAGGGAGAGATTTAAGAACAGTCTCAACAAGCCCAAGTCTCCAGTCCAGTAAGCAGTTTCTTCACCACCCTCTAACTCAAACTCAGAACTCCAAAGAACAAAGACCTCTCTCATAGGAAGTTGTAACTACTTATAAAGACAGTACTTTGTGTCACTTCCTGTGCCTCCCTTTACTTTTTACATGGACAAATTATAGTATATACTTTTTTCTTAGTACTGTCCAGGGCAGTCAGTGTTTTCTGATTCATCTCCCACTTTCACACGTGTGGGTCACAGAACTCCCCCACTCAAGTGTAAGTGGAGTGTATATACTTCTGGTGGTTAAATCTAACAATGGGCAGGGGAAAGTTAATCCCATCTTCACAATTTACATGATAAAATAACAACATAAAGCAAAGTAGCTTTGACAAAATTAATAGATATAATCAAATCAGTGATTAATGAAGGTTCAAGATGAGTCATCATGAATTATAAAAATCAACCTTCTGACAGAAATATCATGTATTAATTAGTTATACAGATTGACTGAAGTGAGATTTGGTTTTTCTTGACTATTGAGAATTGTTAGAAATATTTGTTATATTGTTTTGATTTTAATTTCCATTTTCAAGTGAAGATGAGAAGTAGAAATTAATGTTAAGGTAACCAAAAATAAAAAGGAAAAAAGGATAATTGAAATATCTTTTTTTAATGACAGAAAAGAATGGAGGCCACAAAACATTGTAAACAAAACTTCATTTTGGGTGGAAATTTTTAAAAGTGTTATATAATAGTGTAATAGTTAAATTGAATTATGAGACTGCTAGTAGCTTTAATAGCTTTATTATCAAATTAGTGATAGTAAAGAGAGGGAAATGTAGGAAACCAGTAGAAAGAAGCTTAACTTAATTCCCTATCTGTCATTCTGATGGACCAAAGCTCACCACTGACAGGGGTTCTTTCAGGTTCCAAACTGAAGCCACAAGAGCACAAGTGAAAGAGAGCAGTGCCTTGGTCTCACCTTGTAAGCAATTTTCTCCACCCAGTAACTCTCCCACATCACACCTCTGGAACCAATCATAGTTACTTAATTTGCCTTGCACGGCCCAGGGGGTGTCCCTACCTGTGGAATCAGTTTCCTGTCTCTTTGGTTTCAATTTCCTTTCACTGAGGGCCTGTCTATACCTGCACATCTCAATGATAAAGGATCTTCAGGTCCCTGGTTGATTATGTCAAACAAAGGCACATAATGGGGAGGGAAATTCCTTTTACACAATGGAAATTAAGTTTCATATGTAATTTCCATATTTGTGTGAATATTTATACATATAATATGTAAGGCATCAAATATAAAGCCTTCTTTGTGAGTTTCTCTCAGGTAGCTCTATTACAGTTTGGGAAGACTTCCACCCTGGCTGTGTCTGTGAGCTTGACTGATTGGAATATGTATGCTACCCAATCAGGAAAACAAAGACAAAACAGAAATTATATTATGTATTAATGTATAATTGAAGATAAAAGTTTCAGAATTATTATGTGAGTTAGAAAGGAGGTCAGCAGTCAAGGAGTGCTACCTATTTTCAAATATTATCCCCTCAATAACAGACTCAAAATATGGTTGTCCTTACTATGAGAAAAAATAAAGTAAATGCAAGAGTATGCAAAGAGGGATTTTGTTGCATGCCACAAAACATTATAGACTCTATTCTAGAGTCTGGGGAAGAGATGAGAGTAGGCACAGTGAGACAGTTGGGGGTTGTTGGTTCCTGTCCTTTGGGGAGATTGGAGAAGTAACTTCCTGTGGCTTGGTCTATCTGAGCCAAGAGGGAGTTTTGCCTACCTGTTCCTTAGGGGAGCTGAAGGTTCCTGCTATCCTGCTATCCCGTGATTCTGGTATCCTGGTATCTGGTGTGAGATCCTCTCAAATTTGTCTCCTGTATAAATGGAGATTTTGAACCTATGACTTCATTTCCCAGAAGTCTTTAGTATTTTCAAAAATTACCTATAATCTCTCCTGCATGTCCACATTGGGGGGGAATCATGTTGTTGGTAATTAACTGGGGGTAACTCCTCCACACCCTCTTTCTTTGGGATGATGCAGCAAGTATGGTGGTATGCTAAGCCTGGGGATTTTATTTTATTTTTATTTTATTTTACTTAATTAGATGATTTAGGATAATTTGCCATGGTTACAAGATTCATGTTCCTTCCCTCTACTTTCCCCCACCTCCTCCTATATATAATGCACAATTCTACTGGGTTTAACATTTGTCATCAATCAAGAACCATTTCCTTATCATTATTTGCACTAGGGTGACATTTTAGAGTTCACTTTCCCAATCATAGCTCTACCAACCCATGTGACCAAGTGATTTTTTTTTCTGTGTTTCTTTTCCCACAGTTCTTCCTCTGGATGTGGATATTGTTCCTTCTTATATGTCCCTCCAAATAATTCTGTATCATTGCATTGCTACTAGTAGAGAAGTCCATTATATTTGAATTTACCACAGTGCATCAGTCTCTGTGTACAATGTTCTCCTGGTTCTGCTACTTTCACTCTGCATCACTTCCTGGAGGTTGCTCCAGTTCCCATGGAATTCCTCCAGTTTATTATTCCTTTGAGCACAATAGTATTCCATCAGCAACATATACCGCAATTTGTTCCGCCACTACCCAATTATAGGGTATCCCCTCATTTTCCAGGTTTTTGTCACCACAAACTGAGCAGCTATGAATATTCTTGTACAAGTATTTTTCCTTATTATCTCTTTGGGCTACAAGCCCAGGAGATAAGCGTAGGGATTTTTAATGGGTTTAATCAGTCATGGGCACATGGTTTTTATTTTGTATCCTCTTTATTCCTTGATTTCTAATGATCATTACTAAACCTCATAAAATAATATTTTATTATTAAAATATACTTTTAGATTTTATACTCCACATTTATCATCTACCTGTTTTCCTGTGGTTTTGTGTCCTGAGTGTTTCCTGGTGCCTGAGAAGAGAACTGCCTGTAAATCTTATCTCTGGGAAAGGCTGGAAGCCATCTTGGTCTTAAGCCTAAGAGGGTGAACTCACCAAGATTTCAAAACTATCCTACTGATGAATCATAAACTTGTCCAACATTAATTTGGAGGAGCAGTTAGGTCAGATAGCTACTTAGTAGGGTTTTTATATAGAGAGTGTAGATATAGGTATCCTGAAGACTTTGAAGATGACTTCTTGTGGGGCCCTTAAGAAAAGTGGGGGGAGTATCCAGATTTTGAAGTATTGGGATTCCTTTGTTCCTGGTCCTCCCATCCTCTTTCATTTGAATGATAATAAACCTCATATTTAATGTTTTTAATTTTGGTCAACTAGTCAGATAGTGTTCTGGGCCTATAAGCTGCCTGTTGGGCCTACCTTCTCAGGGGCATATCCAAATTTGATACGACAATTATACAACCCTTTCCATCAATATTACCTACCTATTTCATTACTGACCTCTGAGTAAGAATGACAAAACTCTGTAGTAATTCTATTCTCTGTTAATAGAAACATAATTGTTCAAATATTATTATATCCAACCTAATCTGTCTTTTTCTCATGCCCAATCCTTTTTCCTGATGCTACTCTCTAGTATCAAATAGGAAAAAAATGTCACTTTCCCCCTCTAGTGTAAGAACATTCATAAACGTAAAGATAGCTATCATATCCATGCTATTTGTCTTCACTTTAATTCTTATTCTCCTTGTAAAGAAAATAATTGTACATCTATTAATATAAAGACCCTCTAAAAAGAAGTCATTTATGTACATATATGCTTAGTATAAAGCACTCACATCCTACAACATATTTGTTTGCTTGTTTTTTCATTCTAAAATCCCTTACAAAACAATCTATTTACTAAAGAAAAAAAATTTGTTGAAAAACGTACGAGTTAAAAAGTGTTACATACTTTTTTTCGAACCACAGGTACACAAATGATAAGCAAAATATTCAATCCATGAAGAAAGATATGTTTGTTAAAGGAAGGCCAGTCCCACAAGAAAGCTGGGCCCCTGGTCTTTAACAGGGGACCCTGAGAACTGTGAGAGACCTTTTTTACCCCAAAGAATTAGGCACAAAAATAGTCCAGGTTAGTGACAAGAATAAAAAGATGTGGATTGCTTCAAGTAATCTGGACATACTTGTCATGGGTAGATAGTCATTTGATAACAATTTAAGAATCATTTGATGGAAAGGGAGGGATGAATAAGCCTGGGCTGATGATACATAAGATAAGAAGGGGCTGTGTTGAGTGGTAACAAGTTCTGAACTAAAGGTCAGGCATCCTGATGTATAATGGACCACAAGTTAGGATGCCTGATATAGCAGCTTTGAAGTATGGGGCTGACACTAAGGCCTATGGAAAAACAGTTAATTCCGTATTCCAAAACCTTAATACTAATACCAGACTAATCACAAAAGTCAGCTAGTTATGCTAACAGTCTTAGAATTATAATAATGATTATCTCAAGGCTACTGATAACATTTAAATCTAATAGTTATATAAAGGGATAGGGGGATTTCTCTCTCACAAAAGATCATGAATATCAAAGTGCCATAACACACATATTGTTGATTGTCCTATATTTTTTGCTTAGATCAACATTCTTGGCTCAGTCTTGTATAGAAAATATGTAAAAATAAAGACAAATACACTCAGAATACTTGAACATTTTATTTTCAAAAAGAAAAGTATTCTTAATTTGAAATATGTTACAAACAAAATATTTTCAGGACTTTATAGATGTGACATTTTCATTGATACAACTTATTTGCATTATAATTCTGACTAACTTTTGTTCTATACCCATCTTTTCTACATAGATTAAAAATATTTTCTATTTTAGATTAATTTTTTAAATTATCAAATATTATTCTTTGATTTTTGACCCTTCTCCATAAAGAAACATAAAATTCTCATGTCACAAAAAATTAAATGAGTTAGTCAGGATATACATTTTTATTCAATATCTTCCATATTAGAGGCACTGCACAATGGTTTCACAAAGAAAGGCAAAAGATAATTGCTTTTCTTGAGGATTTAAGTTTAATGCAGAAGACCACATGCAATGAACTATGCCCAAAACCTTATACAGGAAAAATTGGAATTAATCTAAGATGAAAGGAAGTGCAATTTAGTGTTATTGGGAAACTTTTTCTATTAGTGTAGGATTTTATGTGAGAGTTGAAAGAGATCAAGCAACCTACCACATATATACGAGGAGTGAGAGCATTCCAGGTTTCATAACAAGAAATCTGAATATTGGCCAAGTCAAAAAAAACATAATCCATTATCTCTATTACCCTTATCTTTTTGTTATTCTTTCTTGATTCCCTAGAATCTTGAATAATCACTATATTAAATATAGGGCTTAATTATGTCAAAATGGTTAAATTCTACAATCTTGATGTTTCAATATAGGATTTCCCCCTTATTCTCTTCATTTTGATGTGCTTTTTTTCAGTTATTTTAGTACTAGCTGACTCTTCTTACCCTATTTGGCATTTTTTTATCATTTACTTTTCCAGCTCAAAATACAGGTGAGGAAACTAAAGAAAACAGGGTTATGTGACTTATTCAGAGTCATACAGCTAGTAACAGTCCAAATTTGAACTCAGAAAGTTCATTGAACTTTTGAACTCTAGACCTCGAGCTCTATCCACTCTGCCACCTAGTAAAGTCTTTCAAAATTATACAATTTTGTAATGTTATAATATTGAACTTTTTCCCCCTCATTCCACACATTTAAATATTCACCAGAACAAAAAACCTTCCAGGTTTTCCTGAAACTATATTACTTTGCTTCCTATAGAACAATAATTTTCAATGGCACTTCTATATCAAAATATATTCAGTCATATCTCAATTAAATAATGAGCAGTCCCTTATGGCCAGGTTTTTGCCACCTCAAAGAGCTGCTATTGATATTTAGGGAATTGTTCTCTTTCCTTTATTTCCTTGGAAGATGGTACTCATAAATCTCAGTGAAAGGTTACATAGAGTTCTGTTATTGTAGGCTCAGTGTTACAAATTTAGATCCATAATCCTTGAATCATTTTATAAATCCATTAAGAATACATTAATGTATCTGTTTTTTGAGTCTCTCTAATACATGTTATTTCCCCTTTTTTGTCATTTTATCAAATCTAAATTTGGCGGGGAGTTTACATACATAAATATAAATATATGTTCATGTGTATGTAAACATATATACACACACTTCATTTTTAATCTATTTTAATTGTTTAACAAATGCATTTATTTGCTTTTTTCCATCTTTAATTGGTTAAAGTATATTGAGATATAATTTTTTCCCTTAATATTACTTATGCTATTTCCCACAAAATGTTATGCTATCTCATTGTTCTCATTATAATTAATGAAATTATGCATCATTTCTACTATTTGTCATTTGATCCACATTTTATGAATTGAATATGTAGTCACCAATTAATTATTAAAATCTGTCATCACTAGTGTTTTATTGAATTTTTAATTGTGATCAGTGATTAATGTATTGATTTATTATTTTTTATTCATATATTCAGTTTATATTTAGTAGTATAAATCTGCTTTTTGTAAAAGTAGCAAGTGCACCTGAGAACTATGTAGTCTCTTCCATGTTACTATTAAATAATCAATATCTATTATCTAAATTTCCTGAAATTTTATTTGGTTTCTTAAATTATTTTTAGATTTATTTAGCTCTGAAATAGGTATATTAAAATCCATAGTATTATAAGTTCCATTATACAATTCATCATATTACTGTCATTGTGTTTAAGGATAATTTTAATTTACTTGTTCATCTCTTTTAATCAAGTCTACTTTTGGGGGGCTGGGGATTAGCTTCTTTTAAAAAAACCTATCCTTTCTTAAATTCAGATGAGATATAATGATTTTTATTCTGTTTTCTTCAAATCTTTGTGAATATTTAAGTTCCAAGAGTGTTCCTTGTAAAAATCCTATTTTTAGATTCTGTGGTCTATTCCATTTTTCTGTTTTAATTGGTGAGTTTATTCTTTTCATATTCCCATTTATTCACATTAAGTGTGCATTTTGCTGAGTCCTATTTTTAAAAAAATCCTTTTTTTTTCTTCCTTCTCGATTGACATACATAAAGATATAAATGGTAGAGCAAATGCTCACAGTAATGCTCTATATTTGATGCAAATAGCTTCTATTTTTTACCTTCTCTTCATCCCCAGCTTAATTATAGTTTGTTTTTTCCTTGTATTTAAATTCCTCTTCACAATTCCATCCTGTACTATGGTTTGTTTTATTTATTGCTAACACCTCCTGAGATTTTCCCTCTCTTTTACTTCCTCCTCTCTATTTTTTTCCTCTGTTTAATTAAATGTATTTAGGTATCTGTATCACTCAATAAATACTTGTAATTTTGATCATTGTTTGATGAGTTCAAATCTAAATGGAGTTCAATTTACTCCTATTTCCTTAACCTCTTTCTAATTCATTTAAAATTTTAATATAATTTCCCAATTTTCTGAAATAAAAGCATTGCTCTCTTTGACATTTTCTTTCCTAATGTAGTACTTAGTCTTTTTCTTTTACGTTTTTTATGAACATCAAAACAAAGGACATAAGATAACCAAAATCATGTAAAAGTTTCTTCTTTTATTAAAATTGTGATATGAATCTTGAAAACATTATTATTCTTGTGGGAAAATTATATCTTTGTTAAAATTTGAAAATATAAATATACATATATTCCTAATGATCATTTATATTTATCTTTTTGTCATTTCTTTACTTCCTCTTTTTATATTATGTTTCTATTTACATCGACTTTTATGTCATGAATATTTAAAAGTCACCTCATTCATTAAATATTTACTATCCCACCCTCATAATATTTTACATTGTATTTAATTAACATTTTATTATTGGCAGGCCATGGCAACTATCTCAGCAGCATCAATAGCATCTGTAGATTAGGTCAGGATGGTAAAGTAATAAACATCCAAAGCCTGAAATAGACCCATCAAATGACCACACAAGAATAGAAATGCATCAAAATGAATACTGGAGCAACAGAATCAACAGAAGTAGTGGTGAAGCACTCCGTCCCAGAACCAATATTGAGAGACTGCAAGGAAACTCATCTCACTGGGGTATGCACAGAACAAGAATTAGCAGAACATTGACACAATACAATGAAAGCACCAGCAGGGGGAAAAAAGAAACTAGTTCTGTTTAGCCTCATCAGTATGAGTGGAAAGCAACACAAAAGAGAGCAAGCAGAAATGGGAGAAAAGTGGCCCTACATAATCCAATTAGAAGAAAGTATAGGTATGACCTCCAAAAAGCAACAGTAGTAGGAACTTAGCCCCAAAAGATCATGCTTCAGCCAGTTTGAACAGAACCCAACTCTAACTAATTGAACTGAACATATACAAATCTCTACATAGTAGGTCAAACAAGACACCTCTGCAGAGTGCCATATTTGAGACCTAGACAGCTGAGCCAACCCAAGGAACAGTTCAAATACTAGGCAGCCCTTTTTCCACCACAGGAACAAAAGTAAATTTCATCTGCTAGACAAAATCAAGGGAGGAAAGAATGCCTTATTAATTTAGTAAATCTCTTCCTTTTGCCTTTCAGAATATCATATACCATTATTTGCTTTTTATATCATCAGGTGTTACATCTTGTGTCCCTTGGACAATAATTCTTAGTAATTTTAATCTAGCATATCCCTGAACTATTTTGTTTCCTTTTGTTTTACTTTTTTTTGGAGTTATTTTCTTCTGAGTTTGTGTCTTGGGCATCCTGGCTATCTTGATAGTTCTATGAATTTCTGGTGGAATTATTATTTACTTGTATAATCCTCACCTGCTTTATTTTTGGAGGTCAGGAATACTACCAAAAATTCCTTGAGAAATGATTACTATATTTTCTAAGGGCAGCAGGGATGGTTTGTGCCAGGGGGGCTTCCATCACTTAGTAGATCCTATACTGTTATATAATATATTTAATCTGATTGTTGTCTTGCTGGACTTTCCGAAGCTCCAAGCCTGTGTTGGCAAACCTATGGCATGTGTACCAGAAGGCACTTCCCTACTCCCCCTCTCCACATGCATATGAGGACATTTCTCATGTGACTTGCCCCTCTTCAGAGCAGCCCAATGGGAACTCTTCCTCCCTTCACTGTCTAGGGTAAGATGTGGACTCACATGAGTGTAGCAGTTGGAGCACTTGGACTCTAAAAGGTTCACCATCACTGCTCTAGGCTCTAGTTTGGGTACAGATATCAAAGCGACAATGAACCCATAACTTAGCCACACAAACTTTTATTAGAAAAATGAGAATCTTTTGACAATATCAGGAGCAATACATTGATATCTTCAATTATAGGAAGGTTATCTTCAAGAGAGCTAAGACTTAGTGATCAATGCAAATGATAGAAAGAAAAATAACAACCATAAACATATTAATACATTCTTTAATATTTTATCATCTTCCCAGTGTCTAACAAGACCTGGAGGCTAGATTTATCCATCAGTAAAACTTTCATGACATGAAAGATGTCCTATATTCATGTTATAATTATAGACCTCAAAATGCCATTGATAATGCAACAAAATTTATATAGAAATGAGACCATTATGAATGAATGAACAGAAAGAATAAACCTGTCTATAATTGCCTGAACATAATATTGATCTCTATTAACTTAAGAACAAATTTCTTAAAATGTTTACTCCATATTAAGTATGATTATCTCTAAACTGTATGGAATGAAAATATTTTGAAAAACAGACATAACAGGGATGAAATATTAATGTCCTCCTGCCTGCTATTGGAACTATATCAAAAATAGTCGTATCATGACTACAGAAGATGACTTTTCATCCTAATAGTTTAAATCACTTAACAACAGAAATTATTTTATCTATCTGTGCAATAACCATATGATAGAATAATTCAAGTTAGAAATTTGACCCAGAGTCCTTTCTATATGAAATCCATTGTTGAAAACAAGATGATGTTGATGATCTCAAAGATGATAATGATGATGATGATGATGGTGATATATAGCTTTAATGTTGAAAAAAACAACTTTTTTTTCAAATGGAGTTCAATGAACAATGAACCCTAAAAGAGAGTGATAACACATTCAATTTCATGAATAACAACAACCATTATTTATATTTTTTTAGTTATAAAGTTTGCAAAGTTTTTTTTTTTTACATCCAATGTCTCATGTGAACCTCACAACTATTATGTATGGCAAATTATTGCTATCATTCAAATGTTAATGAATGATCAAGCAGATAAATAGAAATCACTTGATCAAGGTAATATATCTGATTAGTGTCAACGTCAATAAGGGATTTAAACTTCTCTCCAAGTATAGTTTTATATCAATTCCTTAGAATTTCATGTGTCTTAATGGTTTGTCTTTTCACCTATCAACCCACAATTTGAAATCCCTATTTTGTCCAGGCCAATTTAACATTCCAACTACCTAAAACAAAGAAGCCTATGCAATATTCACTTCAGGAGTTCATTTTATTACTTTGACATTTTATATGTGCAAGAAAGAATCACTGAAAGACAATGCAATATGTACTTAGATATGAATCTGAACTCCTTCCATGAATAGCTCTGTAAGTTTGAAAAAAAAAATTAACTTCAATGAATCTCTTTTTATTAATTCTTAAAATGATGGGATTATAGTATTTGACCTCAAGTTCCTTCTAACTTTTGATTATTATACAGGGATTTCTGTTTTTTTTTTACTAGTACCCTGTCCCTTGCAGATAGGAAAGGTTCTTATATGTTGATCACCATTCCCTACGTCTTGTGAATAAAAATCTTACTTCAACCTAATGAAATGAGGTTGTTATATAATACAGCAGGGAAACATGACTTTGATGGAGCACAAAATGGAACAGCTCTATAGGATTAGGGTTTAAAAGTAAGCTAGTGATAAGTTATAGAAAATCCATTTTGGCAACTGAGACTGAGGTGGGTAAGATAAACACTCTTGATTACAAAAGACTAGGTATTTCCAGGAGGGGGCAAAGATCTGTACTTTGAGCTAGACATTTCTCTTTCTTCTGTATTGCACTTTGACTGCATAGACATATTCTGTAAGGCAAAACTATAAGTATTGTAGCTGTTCCATTCAACTTATGAACAAAATCAGTGATGCAGTAGCACATATTCTCCTAAAATTCTGAGGAAGCTCACTAATCATTGTTGCAAAGTGTCATAACCCACCAAAAGATGCTGAACAGAGTCTAGTCTTTGCTCCCCATAAATCAAAAACCTAGCCCATTTTAGGACAATAAAAGTCAAGAAACACCATCAGCTATTGGTCATTATATTTGGCATGTTGCAGCTTGAACAAGGTACTTTTCTTATAACAATGTATTACTCCTTGTAATCCATTAATGCCAACAAAATTATATCAATACAGTTTGTAAAAGGACACAATGATAGGGCATTATTTTTTTTTACACATTAGGAAGAGAAATAAAAGATAATTACTCTGGCCAGATTATTACATAGATTTCAACTTAATGAAATGAGGATGATTTCATGTATGATAAGGGTTTGGAAGAGAGAGTAGGTGAAACAGTAAAAGGCTATGCCAGCTAACGTGTTAGTCTTAGACATTTAGTATAGTTTAGAACATTGAAAATTTAATTTTAGTTATGTAATTAAGATATGATGATATTACTCAGGCTCTAAAGAATCACACTATAAATGATGTCATATAATTTTCAGGCTCTATTACTCCCTTTGATTCCCAAGAGAAGAATGGATTCTAGCATAATTATATTTCCCTTTACACGTAGTGATGATAAGAAGTATAGATGTTGAGAAATAACAACAGTGTTCTTTGTCAACCAAAGAGTGAACAAACCTACATAATGATAAGATTTTATTAATATTTGTATGTGAAGACAACTGAATATTGCAGTGGTATACAAAGAAGGCATTTCTATAATATTTCTGCCTTTGTACAGGTTAAGATAAAATGCATCATTGTAGCCACAACTGAATTTCCTATATTCTTGTATGTTTAGAACATTGTCTAGGAAAAGTTAATTAAAACAGAAACAACCTTATTGATATTAATTTAGTTACCATTAATTTATCATGACCAAACAAGAGTTTTTTTCTTTATATTTTTCCTAATGTACCCCAACTGAGGAATATGTAATTGTTTTTCAATAATTTAAGTGTCATATTGGTTCAGAATTCCTCTCCCTCAAAGCTACATTAAATGTTAGATACAATGTGGGAAGATGACAGATTAGGGCAAGGAGATTCCTCCACCTCCTAAAATCCCTTACAAACAACCAAAAATAACTCCACAAAATCATTTTTAAAAATGGAAAAAAACAGATAGGAGTTGAGAGTAAAGCTGAACAGCCAGAGACAGCTAGCAAAGAAGGTTTATGAATTTCCTGGCCATAGTCCCATCCTTGTAGGCCCTAAGGTCAGGAACACAACAAACAGAGTAGATTCAACAATTAGTAACCTCATCTTTTTGGCTGAGCCCTGGAAATTGCATCCCTACGGATATCACTAGAATCCTCATGTGCAGGATCCTGGAAGCAGTTGTGTTTAATTTATCCTCAACTCTAGATTCCCCTGCTGGTCCATAGCTGGGGACTGAAGGAGTGGATATCATAGACTTTATGGGTACCAGACCATAAGTGCAGAAACTCAAACCTAGTTTCTAAGAAACAAATGACTTTGAAACCCCAAAGAATGTGAATTAGTTACCTGTTCTTTTTTGGACTATTGAAGTAGGTGAAGAAGAGTGAGGAAGGAGCACAAACCAGTGAGAGTGGGTATTAAAGGACTGGGAACTCATTAGCTCTGGTTACTATCATGAAATTGGTGGCCCTGACTGATGGCAAAGGAAGAGTTGGATACCTGCTTGCAGTCACAGTGGCAGAACTGTCTGTGGGGTCTTAGTGGTGCCCCTGAGGTCAATCATGGACTGGAACTTGATTTGGAGACTAGGAATACATTTGACACAGGACCATAAAATACAGAATAACTAAATGGGACCCATGGAAAAACAAACACATGAAAAGATCCTGAAACCTGTCATAACATACCTCAATATACTAGGAACTGTGGGCTTTGAGCAAAAAAAGGCAATAATTGTCTATTTTCTGGGCCACTAAAATTAAAAATAAATAAATGACCAAAAATAAACAATAAGTCATCTCAGTTTCTTCCTCATTAAAAGGGAGGTGGGGGGACCTTTGGGTTAAGATAGCCCCAGAGTAGAGGCAAGGCTCTTCCTCTCCTCTCCATGGATTAAGATAGGATGCCTCACAAGGATAAAACCAAGATGAGATGACTGAAGGGGCTCCATAGTACAGTGCAGAATATTATGTAGTCAAAGTTTGGGCATTTCCCCCTAAAAGGGGGAAAATTGCTCCCACCAAGGGGTGAGCTCATCACCTTGCCCACACTTCATCTACAGTGCCAGAATCAGAGTGAGGGGCAATCTCTAGGCTCTCAGGGGAGGGAGGCTGTATGAGGGAAACACAGACTTACCCTTAGCAGAAGCAAGATTAGGGATCCCAGGAGGCTGAGAAACACAGAGCTTAGGCACAGAGATAGTAAAGGGAGGTACATGGCAGATGATATTGTGGAGACTCAAAAAATGGCCTCAGGGCAAAAACCTCACTAAGGCTCAATACAACGATAATGCCCTTCCTCACTCAGACTTCTGACTGGGAAGGGACAAAGCAATGGCCACAAACTCCCAAGAACTCCAATCTACAACCACCAAAAATAACAAGAAGAAAATCTTAAACCTCGATGATTTTTTTTTAATTTTATAGTATTTTATTTGATCATTTCCATGCATTTTTCATTAAAGACAAAGATCATTTTCTTTTCCTCCCTCCCACCCCCCGTGGCCGACGCGTGATTCCACTGGTATCATATGTGTTCTTGACTTGAACCCATTGCCATGTTGTTAGTATTTGCATCAGAGTGTTCGCTCCGAGTCTTTCCTCTGTCATGTCCCCTCAGCCATTGTAGTCAGGCAGTTGCTTTTCCTCGGTGTTTCTATTCCCTCAGTTTGTCCTCTGCTTTTGGATAGTGTTTTTTTTCTCCTTGATCCCTGCAGATTGTTCAGGGACATTACACCGCCACTAATGGAGAAGTCCATTATATTCGATTATACCACAGTGTGTTTGTCTCTGTGTACAATGTTCTCCTGGTTCTGCTCCTCTCACTCTGCATCACTTCCTGGAGGTTGTTCCAGTTCACATGGAAATCCTCCACTTTATTATTCCTTTGAGCACAATAGTATTCCATCACCAACATATACCACAATTTGTTCAGCCATTCCCCAATTGATGGGCATCCCCTCATTTTCCAATTTTTGGCCACCACAAAGAGTGCAGCTATGAATATTTTTGTACAAGTCTTTTTGTCCATTATCTCTTTGGGGTATAAGCCCAGCAGTGCTATGGCTGGATCAAAGGGTAGACATTCTTTTATCGCCCTTTGTGCATAGTTCCAAATTGCCCTCCAGAATGGCTGGATCAATTCACAACTCCACCAGCAATGAATTAATGTCCCTACTTTGCCACATCCCCTCCAGCATTCATTACTTTCCATAACTGTCATGTTAGCCAATCTGCTAGGTGTGAGGTGATACCTCAGAGTTGTTTTAATTTGCATCTCTCTGATTATAAGAGATGTGGAGCACTTCTTCATGTGCTTATTAATAGTTTTGATTTCTTTATCTGAAAACTGTCTATCCATGTCCCTTGCCTATTTATCAATTGGGGAATGGCTTGATTTTTTGTACAATTGATTTAGCTCTTTATAAATTTGAGTAATTAAACCTTTGTCAGAGGTTTTTATGAAGATTTTTTCCCAACTTGTTGTTT
This sequence comes from Monodelphis domestica, assembly GCF_027887165.1. Lineage (NCBI taxonomy): Eukaryota > Metazoa > Chordata > Mammalia > Didelphimorphia > Didelphidae > Monodelphis > Monodelphis domestica. The sequence continues at coordinate 353,208,724 of NC_077229.1, read as the reverse complement.
TCCTTCTGATTTTAGTTACATTGCTTTTGTTTGTACAAAAGCCTTTTAATTTGATGTAGTCGAAATTATTTATTTTACATTTTGTGACTCTTTCTATGTCTTGCTTGGTTTTAAAGTCTTTCCCTTCCCAAAGGTCTGACATGTATACTATTCTGTGTTTACCCAATTTACTTATGGTTTCCTTCTTTATGTTTAAGTCTTTCACCCATTTTGAATTTATCTTGGTGTAGGGTGTCAGGTGTTGATCTATTCCTAATCTCTTCCACACTGTCTTCCAATTTTCCCAGCAGTTCTTATCAAATAGTGAATTTTTGTCCCAAGACCTGGGATCTTTGGGTTTATCGTATACTATCTGGCTGAGGTCGCTTGCCCCCAGTCTATTCCACTGATCCTCCTTTCTGTCTCTTAGCCAGTACCAAATTGTTTTGATGACTGCTGCTTTGTAATATAGTTGAGGTCTGGGACTGCTAGGCCCCCCTCATTAGTGTTTTTTTTTTCATTATTTCCCTGGATATCCTTGATCTTTTGTTATTCCAAATGAACTTTGTTATGCTTTTTTCCAAATCAGTAAAGAAATTTTTTGGGAGTTCCATGGGTATGGCACTAAATAGATAAATAAGTTTGGGCAGGATAGTCATTTTTAGTATGTTGGATCGTCCTACCCATGAGCAGTTAATGTTTTTCCAATTGCTCAAGTCTAGTTTTAGTTGTGTGGCGAGTGTTTTGTAGTTGTGTTCATATAGTTCCTGTGTTTGTCTTGGGAGGTAGATTCCTAGGTATTTTATTTTGTCTAAGGTGATTTTGAATGGGATTTCTCTTTCTAGTTTTTGCTGCTGAGCTGTGTTGGAGATATATAGAAAAGCTGATGACTTATGTGGGTTTATTTTGTATCCTGCAACTTTGCTAAAGTTGTTGATTATTTCAATTAGCTTTTTGGTTGAATCTCTAGGATTCTTTAAGTAGACCATCATGTCATCTGCAAAGAGTGATAACTTGGTCTCCTCCTTGCCTATTTTGATGCCTTCAATTTCTTTTTCTTCTCTAATTGCTACTGCTAGTGTTTCTAGTACGATGTCAAATAATAGAGAAAAATAATAGATGTCAAATAATAGAGAAATTAATAAAATTGAAAGTGATAGAACTATTGATTTAATAAATAAGACAAGAAGCTGGTACTTTGAAAAAACAAACAAAATAGACAAAGTACTGGTCAATCTAATTAAAAAAAGGAAGGAAGAAAAGCAAATTAACAGCATCAAAGATGAAAAGGGGGACATCACCTCTGAGGAAGAGGAAATTAAGGCAATCATTAGAAATTACTTTGCCCAATTATATGGCAATAAATATACCAATTTAAGTGATATGGATGAATATATACAAAAATACAAACTGCCTAGACTAACAGAAGAGGAAATAGAATTCTTAAATAATCCCATATCAGAAAATGAAATCCACCAAGCCATCAAAGAACTTCCTAAGAAAAAATCCCCAGGGCCTGATGGATTCACCAGTGAATTCTATCAAACATTCAGAGAACAGTTAATCCCAATACTATACAAACTATTTGACATAATAAGCAAAGAGGGAGTTCTACCAAACTCCTTTTATGACACAAACATGGTACTGATTCCAAAACCAGGCAGGTCAAAAACAGAGAAAGAAAACTATAGACCAATCTCCCTAATGAATATAGATGCAAAAATCTTAAATAGGATACTAGCAAAAAGACTTCAGCAAGTGATCAGAAGGGTCATCCACCATGATCAAGTAGGATTTATACCAGGGATGCAGGGCTGGTTCAATATTAGGAAAACCATCCACATAATTGACCACATTAACAAGCAAACCAACAAGAACCACATGATTATCTCAATAGATGCAGAAAAAGCCTTTGATAAAATACAACACCCATTCCTATTAAAAACACTAGAAAGCATAGGAATAGAAGGGTCATTCCTAAAAATAATAAACAGTATATATCTAAAACCATCAGCTAATATCATTTGCAATGGGGATCAACTAGATGCATTCCCAATAAGATCAGGAGTGAAACAAGGATGCCCATTATCACCTCTATTATTTGACATCGATGATTTTTATGTAGAAAAACTCCAGACTAAAAAGGAGGCAGGAGAAGACAACAAACAGCTAAACACATCCAAACCTTCAAAAAAAATGGAAATTGATCACAAACTCTGGAGGAGCTCAAACCTAAGATTATGAAAAAGATAGAAGAGGCATGGAAAGAAAACTGGGAAATAGTTCAAAAAGAAAATAATTGTTTAAAAGACAGAATTTCCCCACTAGAAAAAAAAGAAGCCCAGAAATCAAATGAAATGATAAGCAAATTGAAGACCTGAATTGACCTGCTGGAAGCCATGAAAAGTAGGATAGATCAAAGCAAAAAGGAAAACCAAATGATCTTAATAGAAAACCAAACATTAAATACTAGAATTGGGCATATAGAAGCCAGTGATCTCAGAAGACAGCAAGAATAAACAAAGCTTAGTCAAAAGAATGACAAAATAGAAGGAAATATGAAATATCTCATTAAGAAAATGATGGATTTTGAAAACTGTTCTAAAGGCGACAATTTGAGAATCATATGCCTACCTGAAAATGTGTAAACAAACACAAAGTTGACATCATACTACAAGAAATTATCCAATAAAATTGCTCTGATGTTTTTCAACAATAGGGTAAAATAGACATTGAAACAGTCCATAGATCACCCTCTACATTAAATCCTCAAAAGACGACACCCAGAAATATAATTTCCAAATTCAAGAGCATCCAAGCTAAGGAAAAATATTATAAGAAGCAAAAAAGATACAATTTATATATCAAGGAGAACCAATCAGGATTATTCAAGATCTTGCAGCCTCCACACTAAATGACCAGAAGGCTTGGAATATGATATTCAGAAAGGCAAGAGAATTGGGTCTACAACCAAAGATCACCTACCCATCAAAACTGACTATATACTTTCAGGGGAAAGTCTGGGCATTAAAAAAAAAACAGAATATTATCTCCAAATATTCATAAAGAAAAGAACAGAACTAAATGGCAAATTTGGTATCCAAATACAAAAACCAAGAGAAACAGAAAAAGGTAAATAAGAAAGAGATGGGGATATTTTTTTCTTTTTTTTCTTTTTCTCTAAGGGTTTCAGTAAGGTTGAACTGTTTATATTTCAATAGGGAAAAATTCTAATTATAACTCTCAGAAATTTTATTCACTATTATAGTAGTTAGAATAATTATTCATAAGTAGAGATTGGGGTACTAAATGGTTTAAGATGATATGCAAAAAAAAAGAAAAGGTGGGAATATAAAATGATACCAAGAGAAACTTTAATGAATAAGATAATTAGAATTATCTATAACACACAAAGAGGAGCACAGGAGGGTGAGGGGGAGGGGAAAATACTATTATAAGAAGGAGAAGAAGAGAGTGCTAATAGGTAATACTCAAACCTTACCCTTAGTGCAATTAATTCTGACAGGGAAGAGCATCTTGATCCAATGGGGTATCTAATTCCATCTTACCCTATAGGGAAGTTGAGAGGGAAAAAAAAGTTGGGGAGTGGGGCATGGAGTATAAAAAGGGAGAGAAATAGAAGTGGGAGGGAATTTAATAGACACTTAAAAATAAGAGAGGAATATAAAGGGAGGAGCAGAAAGGGAAGTAAAATAATGAGGATTAGGGAGATTGAGTAAAAGCAAACCACTGGTCTAAAAGGAAATAGCAAAATAATAAAGGGCAGGACTAGGAGAGGAAAGAAAAATGTTAGGGAATTCACAGGTGGTAATCATAACTCTGAATGTGAATGGGATGACCTCGCCCATCAAACAGAAGCAAATCGCATAGTGCATTAGAAACCAAAATTTTGCCACATGTTGTCTACAAGAAACACAAATGAGGCACATAGACACACATAGGGTAAAGGTAAAAGATTGGAGCAAAATCTATTGGGCAACAATTGAGAAATATAGGCTGGAGTCACAATAATATCTGACAAAACCAAAGTAAAAATAAGTCTGATTAAAAGAGATAAAGAAGTTCATTATATCCTGATAAAAGGCAATATAGACAATGGGGAAATATCAGTACTTAACATGTATGCACCAAATGGTATAGCATCCAGATTTCTATAGGAGAAACTGTAGCAGTCCAGCCCATAGGTATTGTGGAGAGACAAGGATTGTGAGTGAGCACATGGCCATTCTGCGCATGGCAATGAACTCTATTCCTAGCGTGGCTGAAGTTAGGGCATGAAATCTTGCTTCCCTTTGTCTCACTCACCTGAGGATAATAACCCCACCTTCACCTTGTCATAATTTGAAATTATCCAATGGCAATAACCTATGTAACTCATCTATATGTATTGAGGCATCATGTAACTTACCAATATGTATTGAGTTCATTTGCATATCAAGAGAATAAAAGAAAAGGATGCAGCCAGCTCCTCCCACTTCGAGGACATCGACAGGTTTGCCCTACAGATCAACTTCTCCTCTTTCTCTCTCCTCTTTTTTTCTATCCTGAGGCCTGGCCCTTTGGTCAGGTCTCTCTCTCTCTGTCTCTCTATATTCCAATGTTAATACCTAGCATTGTCTAACTCTTTCAGTCTCTAATCTCACTCTCTACCGAGCTAGTATTATCCTCTGACCAGTGCAGTGTTGAATTGGGATCACTGGATGGGAATAGCCTTAAAAGTAATGTCCAGTGGTCGGGGCATGGCTGTGGCTCCCGAATATTAATAATTGATTACTGACTCATTACTCATATCTCAAAGGTTGGCTTTTCATGCCCTTCGCGGGATTCACAAACTTTATTTCTTTTCTATTTTCCTACCATAAAGCTTCTCGCTGGCCGGGAGGCTTTAGAAACTAATGCAGTTTAAGGGAGAAATAGACAGTAAAACTAAACTAGTGGGAGACCGAAACCTTCCTCTATCAGATCTAGATAACTCAAACTATAAAATAAATAGGAAAGAGAAAGAAGATGTGAATGAGATCTAAGAAAAAAAAAATTAGAGTTAATAGGTGTATGGAGGGAAATAAATAGGGGAAAAAAAAGAATACACCTTTTCAGCAGCACATGGTACATTCATAAAGATTGACCATGTACTAGGGCATAACAACATGGAAAATAGGTGCAAAAGAGTAGAAATAATGAATGTAACCTTTTCAGATCATAATGCAATAAAAATAATTAATAAGGATACATGGAGAGGCAAATCAAAAATTATTTAGAAATTAAATAATATGATTCTCCAAAATCAGTTAATAAAAGAAAAAACCTTTAAACCATTAATAATTTCATTGAAGAGAGTAACAATGAAGAGACATTCTATCCAAATCTATGGGATACAGCCAAAGCAGTACTCAGGGGGAAATTTATATCTTTGAGTGCATATATTAACAAAATAGGGAGGGCAAAGTTCAATGAATTGGGGAAAAAATTAAAAAAAAACTAGGAAATGAAAAAAATTATTCTCCCTATAAAAACTAATAGAAATACTAAAATTGCAAGATTAATTAATAAAATTATTAACAAAAACAAATACAATAGACAAAGTACTGGTTAACCTAATAAAAAAAGAAGTAAACCAAATTAAAATATCAAAGATGAAAACAGAGACCTCACCTCTAATGAAGAGGAAATTAAGGCATTCATTAAAAAGTGTTCTGCCCAATTATATGACAATAAATACAGCAATCTAGATGATATGCATGAATATTTTTAAAGTATAAATTGCCTAAAGTAACAGAAGAAGAAATAGAATACTTAAATTATCCCATATCAGAAAAAGAAATTTAATGAGCCATGAAAGAACTCCCTAAGAAAAAATCCCCACGGCCTGATGGATTCAAAAGTGAATTCTATCAAACATTTAAAGAACAACTAATCTCAATATAAAAGTAATTATTTGACAAAATAAGCAAAAAAGGATTCCTACCAAATTCCTTTCATGATACAAATGTGTTACTGATTCCAAAGCCAGTCAGATCAAAAACAGAGAAAGAAAACTACAGACCAATCTCTTTAATGAATATAGATTCAAAAATCTGAAATAGAATACTAGCAAAAATACTTCATCAAGTGATCACAAGGCTTATTTATTATGATCAAGTGGGATTTATAACAGGAATGCAATGAGGGTTCAATATTAGGAAAACCATCCACATAATTCACCATATCAACAAGCATTCCAAAAATCACATAATTATCTCAGTAGAAGCAAAAAAAAGTTTTTGACAAAATACAACACTCAGTCCTCCTGGTGTAATACAGAGAGAGTTAGTCTGGTGGTAAAAAGAGAGAGAAACAATGGAGAATTCCCCTCTCAAGGCAGGGTTCAGGAGAGACAGATGCTGTTTAACTTAACCAAGTTAGAGAAGAAGGGTATTGAGTCTGTAGTTTGTTACAGTTAAAAGAGTGATTGGCATAAATTGTTACAGATAAAAGAGTGGTTGCCTTAAACTGTGACCATGGAAATATGGTTTCAAGACATTGTCTTGAATTAAATCAAATATAAAGTGGTCGCAATGGGAAAAATTCCCAAATATGAAATATACCCAAGTCAGCTGGGTTTTTATGGAGATTTTAATTAATACAAATAAGGAATTAATGAGAGAGAGAGAGAGAGAGAGTAAGAGGAAACAATGAGAAAAGGGAAAGGCCAGCTGGCCAAACTAGGCCAGTCTAGGCCCAAGCCCTAAGAGAGATCAATCAGTCTTTAATCCACTCACCACAAGATTTGTCCCAAGCAAGATTCTAGTGTTCAGAGAGACCCACCAGTTCAGCTCCTGAGCTCCACTTCAGCTTCCAAGGCTGAATTCACCCCTTAGAGGCCTTCTGATTCTCCATTTAAAGAGAATTTTCTCCTATGTTACCTCCCCTAAATTCTCACTTCTACCAATCACAGTAAATGTTTTCACAGGATTGATCATTCTTAATTCACACCTTCTTTAATTCTCAACTTCCCTGGGTAGACTAAAACTTCTGAATAAGTTTACACCTCTTTGCCCCTTGCAAGTTTGCAAATTTCCTCACCTCTATAGGTACTTGGCACCTTTTTGTATTAGATCTAAAAATAGACTTAGCTTAAGGCTTTTTGCTTCACTATAAGTGTGAGTTAAGTACTTTTTCATTGTTCAGTAAAGTGTTTTCAACTTTATCTTCCCCTAAAGTATGCTTAAGTTTGGGCGGAGTAGAGTTCTCACATTCCTGATCAAGTACCTTCATCATTTAAAATGGGGAATGGTCTTAACCAAGTGTTCTGAAGTAGGGCCTGAGAAGTTTTAAGATTCACAAGTTCCCCCTTCAGCCTCCTCTCAGCTATGACTGCTCACCCAAATTGCCTCTTGACTAGCCTCTAATACTGTGATATATAGTGCTTCCCTTCTCAGAGAGAGAGAGAGAGAGAGAGAGAGAAATTACTCTCCCCCTTGTAAGGGGTGAATTTCAGGGGTTTTGATTACTATATTATCCTTATGATCTCCAGGGACTAACTCAAATCCCAATAAAAAAACTCAAGTCTGTCTGGGAATTTTATGGTGGTTTAATTAATATAGAGGGAAGGAATTAAGAAGGAGAGGGAAAAGGGTATAAGATTTCTACGGCCTAACCTGAGCCAAGGGATCAGAGACCTTCCAGGGAGGAGGCCTCCTTTGAGATGGCATTTTTAGAAAAGGAAAAGGAAAAAAGGAATCAGCCTAAACCCCAAGAGAGCTCATGGAAGATGCCTCACCTGAATCATGCTACTAAGCTTCTCCCAGTTATCTCATCAAAAGACACTCACCATCAGATCTGAACAAAGCAAACAGTCTTGCCAAGGCACCTCCACCACCAAAGGAAGGCTGAGTCTCCTCTCCGTGAAAAGAGCAGAGAGAGGAAGTGACATGAAATATATAGACCATTTTTATATTTAGACAGCCCAGGATTCTGTAAGTTGTTTCTGATTTGTCATTTGCTTGCACATGTCTGTCATCAGCCATCCTTCTCAACACTTAATTCTTAAGTAGGGGTGAAGACATTCCTGTTTGGTAGACTAAGCAGAGTGGAGTAAATCTAAAATTCACACCCTCAAGTTGGAACTGTTTCCCCATTCACACTAGAATCAGTTGGGGAAGACAACAACCTTTATTCTAACTGATCAGTTGGGGATATCCCAGGGAAATGGCTTCAGGAGGGGTTTGTGAGGAAAGAGGGAAACAGATGTCACTATTCTAGCTATCCCTTCATCCCTCCTCAAGTTGGGGACCTTTGGCAGCCTTTGGGCCATGAGATATTCAGGCTTAGATGGCCTGTTCTTAGCCCCACTGGGCACAGTTCAGACCCAGGGTAGCAGGAACTGTGAGGTGATCTTGTCAGCTGCTTTTTGTCTTTTCCAGCTGTCTGCTTCAGTTGAGAATTGGGGGAGGGGGCAGTGTCCAGTAGCCAGGAGAAAGATATAAGTCTTTTCTAAGGAGCAAGTCCTGACCAGACCTTTTCCTCAAGCTATCTCAGGACTGATAGAGCTAACTGCCTCTCCCACAGAATCTCCTGCTCTCTTAAGATTCCAGAATCTCTCCTGTGGCCCCTTGCCCTTAGTGGCTGAGGCTCCAGCAATTTCCCAGATTGTAACTCCAGTTCTTGGGTTTGAAACCTCTATCACACTGCAAACACTAGAAAAAAGTAGGAATAGAAGGGCCTTTCTTAAAAATAATAAACAGCATATATTTAAAACCATCAGTAAGCATCTTCTGCTATGAGAATAAATTAGAAGCCTTCCCAATAAGATCGGGAGTGAAACAAGATGCCCATTATCACCTCTATTATTTAACATTGTACTACAAACACTAGCAGTAGCAATTAGAGAAGAAAAAGGAATTTTAGGGTTTAAAATAGGCAATGAGGAGACTAAGCTGTCACTCTTTGCAGATGATATGATGGTCTACTTAAAGAATCCTAGAGAATCAAGTAAAAAGCTAGTGGAAATAATCAACAACTTTAGCAAAGTTGCAGGATATAAAATAAACCCTCATAAATCATCAGCATTTATAACTATTTCCAACACATTAGAGCAGCAAGAGTTAGAAAAGGAAATTTCCATTTAAAATCACCCTAGATAATATAATATACTTAGGAATCTATCTGCCGAGACAAACACAGGAAATATATGAATACAACTACAAAACAGTTTCCACACAATTAAAACTAGACCTAAATAATTGGAAAAACATTAATTGCTCATGGGTAGGAGGAACTAACAATAAAAATGACAATCCTACAAAACTAATTTACTTATTTAGTGCCATACCCATTAAAGTACCAAGAAACTTATTTTTTACTGAATTAGGGGAAAAAAAAACAAAAAACAAAAACAACATAGTTCATTTGGAAGAACAAAAGATCAAGAATATCAAGGGAAATAATGAAAAACTGTGAAGGAAGGTGGCCTTAGAGTACCAGATCATTAACTGTACTATAAAGCAGTGGTCATCAAAACAGTATAGTCCTGGCTAAGAGATAGAAGGGAGGATCAGTGGAATAGACTTGTGGTAATTGACCTCAATAAGACAGTCTATGATAAACCCAAAGATCCCAGCTTTGGGTCCCAAAATCCACTATTTGATAAAAACTGCTGGGAAAATTGGAAAACAGTATGGGAGAAATTAGGTTTAGATCAACATCTCATACCCTAATCCAAGATAAACTCAGAATGGATGAATGACTTGAATATAAAGAAGGAAACTATAAGTAAATTAGGTGTACACAGAATAGAATACTTGTCAGATCTCTGGAAAAAGAAAGATTTTAAGACCAAGAAAGAGTTAGAAAAAATTACCAAATGTAAAATAAATAATTTTGATGACATTAAATAAAAAATTTTTTTGTAAAAACAAAACAAATGCAACCAAAATTAGAAGGGAAACAACAAATTGGGAAACAATCTTTATAACAAAAACCTCTGACAATGTTCAAATAACCCCAATTTATAAGGAGCTAAATCAATTGTACAAAAAAAAATCAAGTCATTCCTCAATAGAGAAATGGGTAAGGGATATGAATAGACAATTTTCATATTGAGAAATCAAAATTATTAATAACCACATGAAAAATCTTAACATCTTTTGAAAATATTTAGAATATAAAAATGGTTTTTTAAATAGATACTATTAAATATTATTGATATATTACAACAAAACAATTTCCTCTTGAGAGATATCATTGTAAATTTGATTATTAATGGCGTTTTGAGAATGAATTAATGCTACAAATAATTGATTTTGAGGTTTAAACTACATATTATTATGAAAGTGACCTTTGGAAATATCTGCAGTTAACGAGTGGCAAACTGACCAGGCTGTAGCAGCTATCTCTCTCTTTCTCTCTCTCTCTCTCATTCGCCTTCCTTTCTGCCTCTCTATTTGAAAATAAACTACCATCAAAGCCATTATGACTTGAGTAATTCATTAGAATTTAGTAATTAAGTTCCTGGTGACCAAACTCTTAAATATTCAGTCCAATCATAAATTTACCCTTTATAATTATAGAATTGGTTACAGTAAAGGTCAACCAAAAAAATCAATACCTTGATTTGTATGTACTTCTTGGGTGAGAACTAATTTCTTAGAGTTGACAGAAAGAATAAGTAGGGAATCAAAACCAAAATCTTCCATAGTAAACTAGTACAGAAGGAAAGGAGTTTCTGAATAATAATATTCTGAAGGCAGAAGAACCAACAAAGAGGTATTAAAAAAAGCATAAGTTATCTACGAAGCAAAATGGTGATACATAACCATTTCAAAAAATATAAAGTATTTGTTTTAAAAAAACACAAAGAAGAAAGACATAAGATAAGGTAAAGAAAGATTCATGGAAAGCATAGAATAGATCTGTGAAAAAAGGTTTCTTAAGTACTAAAACCTGAAATTAGTTGGGGCCATGATAAAATCTAGGGTAATGGGAAATTGCTATTGTCATTTTTATTTTTTACTTTTTTTAGTGTTTGTTTATTTCTTTAAAGAAACTTCTTATGGCAAATTCCACAAAGCTATGAATTTTAATGTCCTTCTTAAAAAAATGAAAAATAGTGATTTGCTTAAAGACTGAGATGTAATGATTATTACTTTTCCATTTGTCATAAAGCTGGGATGGATAGCTACCATAATGAATAAATAGTTCTTTATTACAAAAAAAAAAAAAAACTCTTGACAGGAAAGATCACTGGACCAATTCTGATTAGATGAAATTTATGAAAAAATATTTTATTAAGATTTGGATAGGTTTTATTGGATAGTAATTTATTTAGGGAAATGTTTACTGGTGTTAGTGTAATGGAAATTGGATAGTCAATAGTTGAAAATAGCAGCTATGACAGTTAAGTCATTCTTATATTTGATTAACAAAGGAGAAGCGTCCTTACCTCTTGAATGGGTACTCTTATACTATGACCTTGTTAGATTGTAGTTGAAGTCATGTTAGTTTGGAGTACCATATTTCTAAAGGACATTAATAATTTTGAGTGATTCTAAACAATGGCAACTGGGAAGGCAAATAGAATGAGTTCATTTCATGTGATAATTTGTCAGAGAAACTGAAAAAGGTATTAGGATGATGAACTGTCACAGGGAAGAGTGATGGCACTTGTACTACTTGACCACAAAGGGCAGAATTAGAGGCAAAGGCTTGGAACTATAGAGAGAAGTACATATAAGGAGAAATTAAAAACACACTTTTTAGTAACTTCAGATTTCAAGAAGGGGATAGCTTATATTAAAGTGTAAAGGTTTCCTTCTCACTTGGAGGATCCAAATGAAGGTTGAAAGGTAAGGGGTATATTAGACAACCTTTAATTTTTCCAACTTTAAATCAGAAAATTGCAAAGTAGAGCAAACACTGAAGTGATATTGACCTCATAACCTACATAAGAAAACATTTTTCTATAAGCACCATGGCCAGACTACAATAGTCTGAATATTTCTGCTATTCCATTATATATTTCTTTCTTCATACTTTTTTTCCTCTTTCTTGTAGACAATGCCATAATGTCAGTGACATAAAATGTCATACTTATTCATTTCAATAACAAAAGGAAAAGAAAACTAAGGTAAAAAAATACTTTAGTAACATCAAGAGTTTGAATTAAATGAAAGAAAGGTAAGTTAAAGCTGACATCCTTTGACAAAGCCATTGTGAATCAATAAGTCAGCATATGAGTTAAGAATGTCAGCTCCAGAGAATGAATTTCTTTGCTCTTGTCAAGGGAACAAAAGGCCTTAAATATTGTTTCGAGTACATAAAATCTTTTCGTATTTTAAAAATATCTCTAAAGGTTACAAAATGACTATTTCCCAAATTAGATAGCACATTATACATACTCTTCCTATGATCTCATTTTAGTGATAACCCATAGATTTTTTGCATATAGCTTTAGATTTGTGTGACAGGTCAAATTCCCTTTAAGAATGCACATAATTACTAGCACCACATACTTGTTCATAATAATATTTTGTTCAGTTTCAAAGTTTTGAGAAGTTTGTTTGACTTTTCTCCTTTACAAGGCTAAGAAAGGGTGTAGTGATATAAATCTTCATGGCAAAGATATGATTGAGGACTAAGTTCATAAAGTTCATATATAGAAGAACATACTAATGGACAGGTTCATTAATTCATAAAGATCTCTGGAACCTTTTCTGATTTCCAGAAAAACAAATATTGGTACACCATCATAATGGAGAAATATAAGTAATTTACCCTCTTCCAACAAGAAACCCCTTGAGATTTATTGGTGATAGCACAAGGAGAGAACAAAACTTATTTATTTAAGCTTAAAAATAATACTTATGTCAAAAAAGCAATTACATGTGAATCTGAAATTTTAATTCTACCTGATGTGCTTACAATCATTATTTGCTATGAGTAATTGCATTATTATTACTAGGATACTTTATTATTCTCTAATTATACTTCTTGAATCCAAATATTTTAGTATACTATTATTCCTAAGTCATATTTTTAAATCTCTAGAGATATACAACACTGAAATAGTTGAAGAGATAATGCAAAATATAATGAATCGCCAGAGGATTGTGATATATAAAGGATGAAAATTTCCCATGGGAACTCATATTACAGTCCATTTATAACTAAATGTACTGTCCAAGACAACATCCAGATATTCCTATTGTAATATGGATCTGGTATGTGAACAACAGAGTACTAGAAAAACATCTTTCCACTTGAAGGAGTAGACAAACATGCTCTTGGAGAAAGAGTGAGGAATATAAAGTGTTTGGAAGAGATAGTCTGGAGAATTCTGGCTATCCATATGTCAAAAAAGAGACTCCTTGATAAGCTGCAAAGTCATTTAAAGGAGCATATCAGCTTTATTTATTTTGCCTTTGGCTCATTTGCTCTTGGGAGATCTCAGTTACTCCTTTATTCATTTCATGCTTATGATATCTAGTAAAGAGAGCACACTCTCCTCAGAACACGTGGAAGTTTTGAAAGAGAGGTAGAACTAGATATAGGAATTCAGAAGTCCATAACCCAGTAAAATGTTGAAGCCTGCCCACAATCAATGCCCTAAAAAGCAATTGTGATTTTTTAGTGAATCAACTAGATTCTCTTCTATTCTTACCCATGCCACAGAAATGTTGTCTTTAGCATGAACTTGTAATGAATACTTTGTAGGAATTCAGCTAGATAAAACACACTGCCTTCAAAGACCAAAGCAATATAGAAGATAATATGCCCTAAAGATGTGAGGGGAAATGAGTATATGTTTTTGTTCTTTTTTTTATCCTTCTGTAAAATCTAATCAATATTAAGTGGATAAATTTGTCTGAAAAGCTACATTAATAATGAGGGAAATGAAGCTTGTGTGTACTCAAACCGATGGCAGAAGAGTAAAAGCAACTACAGAGCCATAAATGCACCATGAACTGTGCATTTGAGATCTAGATTTCCTCATGTTGCTTGAGAAAGAAAATCACAACAAATACACTATACCAGTAAAATTTCCATTTCATGAGTAAAATAAATATATTTTAAGCACATTTTGGATATATGGAAACTCTTCTAGTATCTATACATAAACACATATATTTTGACATACTGGGAAACTTGGAATTGCCCTAACCCAAGACCAGATGATTATTTCAAAAAAATGAAATAACAATGCATTTTTAATTCTCTAAAGTAAAGTTTTATCTGGCTTATCCTAAATAGAACAAATCTTTCAATTAAACTAGATGGTTAACTATGAAGGCTTTAAAAACTGCTTTAATGACATGGAAAGTCAGAAAACTTACTCTCAATTGAACAAGGGATTATTTATTCTCATTAACTGAAATTAAAGTTAACTGATCTCTTATTAAGTTAATTATCTAAATTTCAGCATACCCTGCCTGGCTATTCATAGATAAATTTAACTAGTTGAATTAGGAAGCTCCAAATAGAGATTACTATATTATCAATACTTATTTTTGTTCATATACATTTATCCTGTAAAGAAAAAAAAAACCTTTAAAAAAGTATATTCATTATAACAAAATTTGCACATATTTAATTTCATCTTGGTCACACAATTTCAATAAACATTTCATAATTCATTTAAGATTCATTAAGTGACTTGCACAAATTTTCTTAGTTTGTAAGTTCCAGAATCTGAATTTGAACCCATTTTCTCTGACTCAAGGCAATTAGAATTTATTATACTATAGTAAATAGAACAGTAAGACAGACCATTATTACATTTTTACAGAAGTATATTAGTGGTAACTTGATTATTTCTGAACAAAAGGTGAAAAAGGTATGGAGTGGGGAGCAAGATGGGAAAAATAGCCTCTGAGAGTTGGAAATGATCTGGATTATAAGGATTAAATTAGGGGTTTGACAAAAATAAAAGAGCAGCTTTTAATAACTTTTTAAGTTTTAATGAAACTATAGTAGATTTGTAAATTAATATAATCTCTTTTAATCCAGAGAAAAATAAAATTCTAGCAGCTTTTAACAATTTAGAATTTATTTTAATTAAAATAGAGGTAGTAAAAGAATACAGTAAAATGAATATAGTAAAAGAAGCAAATATAGG
The DNA here is from genome assembly GCF_027887165.1 of Monodelphis domestica. NCBI lineage: Eukaryota > Metazoa > Chordata > Mammalia > Didelphimorphia > Didelphidae > Monodelphis > Monodelphis domestica. Next base: position 353,193,633 of record NC_077229.1, on the reverse strand, counting down.
AAAGAGAGAAAGAAATTTTCCTAATTTCTATACTACTTATCCTATGACTACCTATAACTAGTATCTGAAACTGCCTGTATCTACTTATGACTGTCTATAGCTATTGCTAATAACAACCACCCCACCAAATTGCAACCCTATCCAGTTTAATCAAAACCAACCTAATCAGTGTTTCATCTAACCCCAATTAGGTCTGTCAATGAAGACCAGCCCTACCTTCCAAAAAGTTCAAGGAAGGGAAAAAAAAACCAACTTTACAGCCCAAACCAAAAACCAAAAACCCAAAATGCACAAAGCCCTCTCAGTAACTCAGTAATATCCCAGCAACTAAATACCAACCACCAAGTAATCACCAGCCCACACCACCAGCTCACACCCAGCAACCAACTTCCCCACAACTGACAGCCCTAACTGTCAGCAACTAACCCTTTTCCTTCTTCTACCTCACTTCCTGTCTCTATGGTTCCTCCTTACTCTCTCTATGGTTACTACTTCCTGTCACTATGGGCTGGCTGATTAATCCCTACACATCTCTATGGTAAGAGGAGCTCCAGGTCCTTTGCTAAATTAAAAAAGGAATAAAGAATTCTTTTTTACAGGATGAAGATATAAGGGTGTGGCAAGTAGAACCCTATGACTAAGCTTCTACTTGGCATGTTCACTGGTTATCTAGTTTAGACAGTAATCTTAACAATAGCAAGGTGGAAATATGAATTTTAATTTTAACCTAGGGACTTTTCTACATATTAAAGATATTTCCTTCCTTTATTTCTTTACCTTCCTTCTACTGAACCGGACACTTACTCATTATATCTAGCTCTTTTTTCTCTCCAATATATTGTCTTCTCTTCTGGTTTCTTCATCTCTGCCTGAAAATATTCTAAGATATCAAATAATCTATGAAAATTTTCCTCACAATCTCCTATTCCCACTCCCCACTACTATCATTTCTTGAAGATTTTTCAAAACAAATAAACTTCACTCACCAACTCCACTTTTTTACTACTAATTTCCTATACTCCTATAATCTTTCTGGAAAATACTAATGGTTCCTCTTATCATTAAATCCAATTACCTATTGCTTTTCTTTTTTTTTAAATTTTATAATATTTTATTTGATCATTTCCAAGCATTATTCATTAAAGACAAAGATCATTTTCTTTTTCTCCCCCCCACCACCCATAGCCAACGCGTGTTTCCACTGGGTATCACATGTGTTCTTGATTCAAACACATTGCTATGTTGTTAATATTTGCATTAGAGTGTTCTTTTAGAGTCTCTCCTCTGTCATGTCCCCTCAACCGCTGTAGTCGGGCAGTTGCTTTTCCTCGGTGTTTCTACTCCCACAGTTTATCCTCTGCTTATGAATAGTATTTTTTCTTCTAGATCCCTGCAGATTGTTCAGGGACATTACACCGCCACTAATGGAGAAGTCCATTACGTTCGATTATACCACAGTGATTAGTCTCTGTGTACAATGTTCTCCTGGTTCTGCTCCTCTCGCTCTGCATCACTTCCTGGAGGTTGTTCCAGTCTCCATGGAATTCCACCACTTTATTATTCCTTTTTGCACAATAGTATTCCATCACCAACATATACCACAATATGTTCAGCCATTCCCCAATTGATGGGCATCCTCTCGTTTTCCAATTTTTGGCCACCACAAAGAGTGCAGCTATGAATATTCTTGTACAAGTCTTTTTCTCCATTATCTCTTTGGGGTAGAGACCCAGCAGTGCTATGGCTGGATCAAAGGGTAGACATTCTTTTGTCGTCCTTTGGGCATAGTTCCAAATTGCCCTCCAGAATGGTTGGATCAGTTCACAACTCCACAAGCAATGAATTAATGTCCCTACTTTGCCACATCCCCTCCAGCATTCATTACTTTCCTTTGCTATCATGTTGGCCAATCTGCTAGGTGTGAGGTGATACCTCAGAGTTGTTTTGATTTGCATCTCTCTGATTATAAGAGATTTAGAACACTTCTTCATGTGCTTATTAATAGTTTTGATTTCTTTATCTGAAAATTGCCTATCCATGTCCCTTGCTCATTTATGAATTGGAGAATGGCTTGATTTTTTGTACAATTGATTTAGCTCATTATAAATATGAGTAATTAAACCTTTGTCAGAGGTTTCTATGAAGATTTTTTCCCAATTTGTTGTTTCCCTTCTGATTTTAGTTACATTGGTTTTGTTTGTACAAAAGCTTTTTAATTTGATGTAGTCAAAATTATTTATTTTACATTTTGTGACTCTTTCTATGTCTTGCTTGGTTTTAAAGTCTTTCCCCTCCCAAAGCTTTGTCTGACATGTATACTATTCTGTGTTTACCCAATTTACTAATGATTTCCTTCTTTATGTTTAAGTCATTCACCCATTTTGAACTTATCTTGGTGTAGGGTGTGAGGTGTTGATCAATTCCTAATCTCTCCCACACTGTCTTCCAATTTTCCCAGCAGTTCTTATCGAATAGTGGATTTTTGTCCCAAAAGCTGGGATCTTTGGGTTTATCATATACTGTCTTGCTGAGGTTGCTTGCCCCCACTCTATTCCACTGATCCTCCTTTCTGTCTCTTAGCCAGTACCAAATTGTTTTGATGACTGCTGCTTTGTAATATAGTTTAAGGTCTGGGACTGCAAGGCCCCTGTCATTTGTGTGTTGTTTTTTTTTTTTATCTCCCTGGATATCCTTGATCCTTTGTTATTCCAAATGAACTTTGTTTTTTTTTTTTTCTAAACCAGTAAAGAAATTTTTTGGGAGTTCAGTGGGTATGGCACTAAAGAGATAAATAAGTTTGGGTAGGATGGTCATTTTTATTATATTGGCTCATCCTATCCATGAGCAGTTAATGTTTTTCCATTTACTCAAGTCTAGTTTTAGTTGTGTGGAGAGTGTTTTGTAGTTGTGTTCATATAGTTCCTGTGTTTGTCTCCGCAGATAGATTCCTAAGTATTTTATATTGTCTAGGGTGATTTTAAATGGTATTTTGCTTTCTAATTCTTGCTGCTGAAATGGGTTAGAGATATTTAGAAATGCTGATCACTTATGCAGGTTTATTTTGTATCCTGCAAATTTGCTAAAGTTGTTGATTATTTTGAGTAACTTTTTGGTTGATTCTCTAGGATTCCTTAAGTAAACCATCATATCATCTGCAAAGAGTGATAGCTTGGTCTCCTCACTGCCAATTTTAATACCTTCAATTTCTTTTTCTTCTGTAATTGCTACTGCTAGTGTTTCTAGTACAATGTTGAATAATAGAGGTGATAATGGGCATCCTTGTTTTACTCCTGATCTTATTGGAAAGGCTTCTAATTTATCCCCTTTGCAGATGATGTTTGCTGATGGTTTTAGATATATATTGTTTATTATTTATGGGAAAGGCCCTTCTATTCCTATACTTTCTAGTGATTTCAATAGGAATGGGTGTTGTATTTTATCAAAGGCTTTTTCTGCATCTATTGAGATAATCATGTGATTTTTGTCAGTTTGCTTGTTAATATGGTCAATTATGTGGATGGTTTTCCTAATATTGAACCATCCTTGCATTCCTGGTATGAATCCTGCCTGGTCATAGTGGATGACCCTTGTGATGACTTGCTGGAGTCTTTTTGCTAGTATCCTATTTAAGATTTTTGCATCTATATTCATTAGGGAGATTGGTCTATAGTTTTCTTTCTCTGTTTTTGACCTGCCTGGTTTTGGATTCAGTACCATGTTTGTGTCATAAAAGGAGTTTGGTAGAACTCCCTCTTTGCTTATTATGTCAAAAAGTTTGTATAATATTGGGATTAACTGTTCTCTGAATATTTGATAAAATTCACTGGTGAATCCATCAGGCCCTGGGGATTTTTTCTTAGGAAGTTCTTTGATGGCTTGGTGGATTTCATTTTCTGATATGGGATTATTTAAGAATTCTATTTCTTCTTCTGCTAATCTTGGCTGTTTGTATTTTTGTATATATTCATCCATATCACCTAAATTGGTGTATTTATTGCCATATAATTGAGCAAAGTAATTTTTAATGATTGCCTTAATTTCCTCTTCATCAGAGGTGATGTTGCCCTTTTCATCTTTGATGCTGTTAATTTGCTTTTCTTCTATCCTTTTTTTAATTAGATTGACCAGTACTTTGTCTATTTTATTTGTTTTTTCAAAGTACCAGCTTCTTGTCTTATTTATTAAATCAATAGTTCTATCACTTTCGATTTTATTAATTTCTCCCTTAATTTTTAGGATTTCTAGTTTGGTTTTCAGCTGGGGGTTTTTACTTTGATAGCTTTTGAGTTTTTTTAATTTGCATTTCCAATTAATTGATCTTTGCTCTCCCTAGTTTGTTAATAAATGCACGCAGGGATATGACTTTACCTCTGATTACTGCTTTGGCCACACCCCAAAGGTTTGAAAGGATGTCTTGCCATTGTGATTTTCCTCAATGAAATTATTAATTGTTTCTATGATTTCTTTTCTAAAAGATTTTGGAGTATCATATTGTTTAATTTCCAATTAGTTTTTGATTTGGTTTTCCATGTACCATTACTGATCATTATTTTTATTGCCTTGTGATCTGAAAAGGCTGCATTTATTATTTCTGCTCTTCTGCATTTGTGTGCCATGTTTCTGTGACCTAATGTATGATCAATCTTTGTGAATGTGCAATGTGGTGCTGAAAAGAAGGTGTATTCCTTTTTATCCATATTTATTTTTCTCCATATGTCTATTAATTCTAATTTTTCTATGACTTCATTCACTTCTTTTACCTCTTTCTTATTTATTTTTTTGATTTGATTTATCTAAATTTGATAATGGTTGGTTCAAGTCTCCCACTAATATGGTTTTACTGTCTATTTCTTCCTTCAATTCTCCTAGTTTCTCCATTAGAAATTTGGGTGCTATATTATTTGGTGCATATATGTTGATTAGTGATATTTCCTCATAATCTAAAGTCCCTTTTAACAAAATATAATTACCTTCCCTATCCCTTTTGATCAGGTCTATTTTTGCTTTGGCTTTATCAGATATCATGATTGCCACTCCCCTGCCTTCTTTCTGTCAGTTGAGGCCCAGAAGGTCTTACTCCATCCTTTAATTCTGACCTTGTGGGTATCTACCAGCCTCATGTGTGTTTCTTGGGGACAACATATGGTAGGGTTTTGGATTCTAATCCATTCTTCTATTTGTCTACGTTTTATGGGTGAGTTCATCCCATTCACGTTCAAAGTTATGATTGTCATTTGTGGACTCCCTGGCATTTTGATTGCCTTCCCTAATTCTAACCTTTCTTCTTCAGCTCTACCATTTAGTCCAGTGATTTACTTTAAATCAGTCCCCCTTGTCCCTTCCCTTGATATGTTTCCCTTTATAGTCCCTCCCTTTTTGTTCCCTCCCCTCCCCCCTCTTCTTCCCTACCTTTTTTGTGTTCCCTCCCCCTACCCCCCTATGTTTTCCCTTCTCCCTTCCCTTGTTGGATAAGATAGAATTCAAGATCCCAATGGATTTGGATCTTTTTCCCTCTCAGAGTTGATTTCCCTGAGAGTAAGGCTTAAGTAAAAACTCTCTTCCTCTCTTTCTCATAGGAGTTTTCTTCCCCTCCCCTTCCCATGTGAATCTTTGTGTGAGAAAGATTATCCTATTTGGTCTTTCTTTTCCCCCTATTTACACATTACATTTTCCCTACATGTTAGTATACATAGATTGATATAAATGTAGTCCTTATAGAAGAGAGTTTGAGTAAAAGTTAAAGATAACATTTTTCTCCTTTTCCCTTTCCTTCATATTTACCTTTTCAGGTATTCCATGCTCTTTGTTTTTCAATATTGAACTTTCCACAGAGCTCTGGTCTTTTCTTTGCAAAATCTTGGAAATCTTCTATTTTGTTGAATGCCCATACTTTCCCTTGAAAGTATATAGTCATTTTTGATGGATAGCTGATTCTTGGTTGAAGGTCCACCTCTCTTGCCTTTCTGAAAATCATGTTCCATGCCTTACGGTCATTCAGAGTGGAACTTGCAAAGTCTTGTGTGACCCTGATTTGCATTCCTTTATATCTAAATTGTCTTTTTCTGGCTTCTTGTAAGATTTTTTTTTTTTTTTGCTTCAAAGCTTTGGAATTTGGCAATTATATTCTTGGGAGTTGTCTTTTGAGGATTTAGTGTAGAGGGTGTTCTGTGAACTCTTTCAATGCCTGTATTGCCCTCTTGTTCTAGGATCTCTGGGCATTTTTCTTTGATTATATCTTGTATTACGATGTCAAGTTTGCTGTTTATTTCTGGCTTTTCTGGTAGTCAAATTATTCTTAAATTGTCTCTTCTCCCTCTATTTTCCAAGTCTATGACCTTGTCAGTGAGATATTTTATGTTCTCTTCTAATTTCTTGGTCTTTTGGCTTTGCTTTATTAATTCTTGCTCGTTGTCTTCGAGTTGCCTAATTCTGACCTTTAAAGCCTGGTTTTCCTTTTCACTTTGGTCAAACTGGTTTTGTAGATAAGTGAATTTCTTTTGCATTATTTCCCACTTTTCCTCCCAGAGGGCTTTCATCTTTTTGATCCTTTCCGATTCCAATTCTTCATGGGTTTGTGGAGAGTTTCCTTTTCCTTTGGAAGGTTTCAGAGCTTTTGCTTGTGTTTCCTCTTCTATCTCCTCTGTATTTTGTATTTTTGCTCCATAAAATGTGCCCAAAGTCTCCCCCATATTCTTGTTTTTCTTGGAATTTGGGGGCTTTTGTGCTTCTGTGGAGTTTGCCACCTCTATTTGAGTGGGGAGGACTGGCTTTTCTTATCTCTGTCTGGTGTTCAGAGGTTTTAGCCCTAGGCAGATTGTCCGTTCTATGCAGTTGTTGTTCTGTCTTCATGGAGAAGCCAGGAATTACTGGTGTTTCCGTTTTACTGCCCTCCTCATTTCCCTCCTGATGCTTCTCTGTTGTCTTACTTCCATGCTCTGAGCCTGGCTTGGCCCTTTCCATGGGGTGTTTGTTTCTGTGCCTTAGCTGGCAAGAAGAGCCAGCACTCTGAGGGGGGAGGGGCCGCGGCTTCCTGGAGCTCTGAGGGCTCCTGTTAGGATTAGCTTTCCCTGGGTTGTACTGAGTATGCCCTGAGGCAGGGACCTTCTGTGAGACTCGGATGGAAGGATCCACCCAGGAGGTTACAAGCTTCCCCTGTCTCTCTCTGTTTCCTTGCTGTCTGTGTTGGGTTCCCCCTTGTCTGAGTCAGGTTGTTTTCAGGAAGTGGCCTTCAGAATAGCTGGCCCGGAGGCTCTGAGGTTCCCTCTGCTGCCTTGGACTTGGTGCTCTGGGTTGGGGGGGATGGGTCCTGGGACCTTCCTTCTGCCTAGCCCTTAGGTCCAAGTGTTCTCGGGTTCTGACTTTTGGGGGGGAGCATTACCTTTTGATCCAGGTCCAGGAGGAAGATTCCCGGGGTCTATGCTGTTGTTCGTTTTGAATTTTGGTGCCCTAGGAGCATATAGTTTGAGTTAGGTAGGGAAGGGTTTCCTGAGATCTGACCTTTAGCTTTCTCTAAGGCACCATCTTGACCGGAAGTCCTACCTATTGCTTTTCAAACAACACTTTCCTTACTCTCCACAAATTGATCACATTTCAATTCAACCTTATTTTCCTAATTGGCTGTCCTCCCTTTAATTCCATTTCCTTGAAGACATTTTTCTATTCCTTTTTTAATAATATTTTATCCTTCAATAATTACATGAAAAAAATTTTAGATTTAATTAAAAAAATGAGTCAAATTATTTCCCTTCCAAAATCCTTACCCCCGTCCTCTCCCTGAGGCAGCAATCAATTTGACGGTATTTTATATTTGTAAACTATTGTTCTATAATATTCACTTCATAGAATAAAATTCTAACAAAAATGATGAATAAAAAAGTGAAATAAAGTATTCTTTGGTTTGCTTTCAGACTCCATCAGTTCTTTGTTTGGAGGTTAATGACATTTTTTTCATCATTTGTTTTCTGGGATTGTCTTAGATCACTATTTGCAGAGAATAACAAAGTCATTAACAATTATTCATCAATACAATATTGTTGTTACTATGTACAATGTTCTGGTTCTACTCACTTCACTCAACATCCATTTATATGGATCTTTCCAACTTTTTCCTGAAATTATCCTGCTCATCATTTCTTAGAGTTCAATTATATTCCATTACAATTATAATCCACAACTTGTTCAGCTATTCCTCAATTGATGAACCTCCCATCAGTTTCTAAATCTTTGTCACCACAAAAGCATTGTTTTATATATATATGTAAAATATATATATATATATATATATATACACACACATACATATATATATATTTACATATATATATATATATATAATGTCCATCATTTTTCTCTCAAAATTCCATTAAAAGAGGGCTCTGAGATCAACTAATTCTTCATTTCTCATCTCATTACCCTTCTTTGGACTAGACTCCATCATAATCATAACTTCCTTCTCACTTTTTTTGTCTTATGCCAAGAGATTGTGAGTTCTTGGGGGTAGGGACATCTTTATATTTGCACCCCCAGCACTTAGCACAGTGGCTGGAATGTTTAGTAACTACACCTATAATCTTCCATGAATCATCTTCTCAAATGGAAATCTTGCTTTCTGTCAGGTTGGATGCACCAGATTGTAGCTAAGAGGTTGGTCTTTCTAGAGAGTGAAGAAAAAAAAATATGATGGAGAAGATGGGGATGGTGGTAGAGATGGATAGGGGAGTGCATTAACTTTATTCTTATCATTATTTGTTCAAAGAGAGGAGAACATGGGCAACAAGTTAGGTATATAAATCTATTTTACCCTACAGGAAAGCTTGAGGGGAAGGGAATAAGAGATGGTTGGACTTACTGTAAATAGGGTAAGATGATGGTAAAAGGCTAAACACTTTTGAGGACAAACAAAATGAAAGGAAAGAGAAAATGATAAATTAGGGGAACAAGATGGAACAATACACAGTAACTATTAGGGTGAAAAAGCACTAATAGGTCTGATAGAGTCCTCATTTTTCAAATACATAGATAGATTATTTGAATGTATGAGAACACATGGCATTGGTCAAATAATATGTAGTAATTAAGAATCTCTATAACTATGTGAAAATGCTCTAAATAACTATTAATTAAAAAAACATTTTAAAACAATTCTGAGCAGCCACCCCACACCTTTCAGCCTGGCTATTATGACAAAAAAGGAAAATGAAAAAAAAACAAACAAGCAAACACAAACTTGGAGGCAACATCTTTAATCAGTAAAGGGATTGTCCCAAATATTTCAGTCAGAGCCTGGCACCAAAAACTTCACTAGGGTCTATATACCCTGGGAATCTGTGGACAGTATCCCTGGGTGTGGCACTGTGCTAGATCTCTAAGGAACAAAAGAATTTGGGGAACTTATATAGCTTTTGGGGAACCTAGGGACAGTGAAATATGATTGATTAACATTACTATGGCTACAAAGAAATGGGAGTGTTCAAACTACACTAACAGACTTGGGAAAGCAATAATCAGAGACTAGGGCACCTAACTTGCAATGGATGCTAAAGGGAACATCCAGATAAGGGCTAGACTACCTGGGAATAGACTTTGATACAAAAGGAGCAATGTATAAGATTAAAAATGTAACCTAGTGTTTGATTAGATCTTCCAGCTCTACCTAAGCTAGTAGTATCATTTACTTTCAGGTCTTTTGCTCCATCTATGACTGGCAGAATCTGTGACCTCCCTAGAGGCAAATTCTCATAGGAAAAAATACCAAAGTTTGGATTGCTATATTCTAAAGTGACATAAACTTTGGGGTCCCCCAGATTTTAAATTGGCACCAGCTACTTTTATTTGATGATTAGAACCCTGCCTATCACATGTATTTGTTTTAATTCCCCTACGACTGAGCCCTCTGAAGGGAGCTTGATTTGCCACTTGTAAGGGGCTCCCCTAGAATGCAGGATGTCATTTGTCTTTCCATGGCCCTTTTTTATTTTAATTTTCATTGCATTATGATCTGAAAAGAATACATTTATTCTTTCTGCTTTTAAACATTAAATTTTGAAGTTTCTATAAACTAATATATTCTTAGATTTTTATGTAGGTGTCATTTACTGTGGAGAAGAAAGCATATTCCTTTCTATTCCCATTGAATTTTCTGTAGAGATATATTTAATCTAACTTTTCTAAAATTCCATTCACTTCTTTAATTTCTTTTTTCTTTTTCTTTTTTGATTGGATTTATCTAGTTCTCAGAGGGTAACATTGAGGTGCTCCACTAATGTAGTTTTGCTTTTTTTTTTTTTTTTTTAACAATCTCCTGATTGTAACAATGAAGGTACTTAGCTCTTTCTTTTTAGTGAAGCTAGAATTGTAAGCTACAATCTATTTTTAGATTTTAACTACAAAAATATGTTAAGTAACTACAAAAGTTGAATTTACCAAAAGAGGTGTTAAGTAACCCCAAAAGATATAATCTAACCAGAGAAGGTGAGAACTAAAGAATGGGCCATCCTAGAGAAAAGTGTCTACTGTGATTGGTAGACATGAAAATTTAGGGGAGTTGACACAGGAGAAAAAAGATCTTTAAAAAGAGGACCAAAAGGCAGAAGGAGATCATTTTTTTCATTCAGATTCAGACAGTTATTTGGAGATTCAGACACTGCCTCGGAGGAACGACTGGAAGACGGACCCTTGAGGAGCAACCAGAAGGCAGACACACAGACTTCTTTTAGACTGTCACCATTAATGAGTGAAAAGCTGACTCAGTGATCCCACCTTTCTGGAGGTGTGAAGCCTCCAGGTAAGGCCTATTTCTTGAGACTCTCTTCCTCTAGCTGGGGCTTAGAGATTCTAACTCGTATCAGAAGAAGCCAGAGTTTTTTCTCTCTCATTCCTTAATATCTTCCTTCTATTGTACATAAACTACCCTAAATTTCTACCCTAAATTTCATTTAATTTAGTAATTCATCTTAGAAATTAAATCCCTGGTGACCACATAATAAAACCTCCTAATTAATATAATAATATATATATATATACATACAAATAATAATAAATAATATATTATCAGTCCAACCACAAATAATTTTAACAGAACCAAAAAGTTGTGTCAGGGAATTTCATTACCACCCCCTACTGCTGACCTATCTGTCAAGATTCTTCAAATGCCAGCTCAGCATCTTCAGACATCAATAAAAGAGAGGGGGAAGGGACTGACCAAAGCTTTTCAATAAATTTGGGGAGAGAGCAACGAGGTAAGGCAGAAAAGAGAGGTTAATGGAGGCTAGGAAAAACATGGTCTGAACTTAGAGTTAGAATGAGATTTAAAACTATGATTCTCTACCCTTTCTAGCAAACTGTATAAAATTTAGTAATTGGGTAGATATATTAATTTAATTGTAACAAAGGTGAAAAACAGTTTTCAATGACTTAATTAACTGCTATACCTATGATATAGTATTTGCTTATGGAGATCGAAATAAACCTATTTATTCAGTGCCACATCTATCAAACTATCAATTTATTTTATAGAATTGGAAAGAATTATTACAAAGTTAATCTGGATAAATTAAAAAGATCAAGAATATCAAGGAAAATAATTTAAAAAATGTGAAGAATGGGAACCCAGAAGTACCAGATCCTAAACCCTAAATGGCATCATAAAGCATTGTTCAAGGGAAATGAGTGGGCAATTTTCACACAATAAAATCAAAACTATCAATAATCACATTAAATGTGTTCTAAATCCCTACTGATTAGTGAAATGCAAGTTAAAACAACTCTGAGGCATGACCTCACACCTAGCAGATTGGCCAATATTGGCAAAGGAAAGTTATATATAAATGTTAGAGGGGATATGGTAAAATTGGGACACTAATACATGGCTTGTGGAGTTGTGAATTGATCCAACCATTCTGGAAGGCAATTTGAAACTATGAATAAAGTGCTTTAAATTAATTTTCTTTTCATTTTTATAGAATTCATAATCACACCCTCCCAAAGTTGACAAGCAGTTTCACTGGGTTATGCATGTATCATTGTTTGAAACATATTTCTATGTTATTTGTATTTAACCCATACATACCACTGCTGGGTTTCTACCCCAAAGAGATAAGTTTTGTACAAAAATATTCATAGACATACTCTTTGTGGTGGCAAAGAATTGGAAAATGAGGAGGTGTCCTTCTATTGGAGAATGGATGAATAAAGTGTTGTATATGTTAGTAAGGGGATATTTTTGTGCTAAAAAGAATAAAGAAATAGAGGAATTCCATGAAAACTGGAATAACCTCCCAGAATTGATGCAGTGAAAGGAACAGAGCCAGAAGAACATTGTACACAGAGACTAATACATAATGGCACAATCAAATGTAATATAGTTTTCTACTAGCAGAAAATCAATTACCAAGGACAATCCATAGGAACTTGTGAGAAAGAATGCTAACCACATCCAGAGAAAGAACTGTGGAACCAGAAATGTATTAGAAAAACTTATGATTGACCACATAGTTTGATAGGGATGTGATTAGGGTTTTGTTGTTAAAGGATCACTCTACTGAAAATACAAATAACATATAAACATGTTTTGAACAATGATACATGAATAACCCAGTGAAACTGCTTGTCAACTTTGGGAGGGGGTTATTATGAATCCTATAACCATGAAAAAATATTCTAAATAAAAATTAAAAAAAGAATAATGGGACAAAACTGAACAACAAAATTCCCAGTACCAAAACTTAAATTATTTGTACAAAGGTATTTATAGCAACTTTTTTTTTTTGTGGTGGCAAAGAACTGGAAACTGAAATAATGTACATCAATGGGGGAATGATGAACAAGTTCTGGTATGTGATTGCATACTATTATTCAGGAAGATTACTATTATTCCATAAGAAATAATAAAGAAAATCATCACAAAAAAACCTGGAATAACTAACACAAAGTGATACAAAGTGAATAAGGGAGAATGAAGAGACCATTTTTCACAGTAATAAGTGTTGATTATCAATTAAGAATGACAATTATTATCACTAGGACAAGGATCATAGATAGAGGACTCATGACAAAATAGAAGGAACTCAAAGAGTCCAAATGAATATTGAAGTATACTATTATTTACTTTATTTCCTATGCAAGTTTTCCTCTATGGAATATATATCTTGTTTCATAAAATGATGCACATGGAAATATGCATTGTGATAGAATATATACAACTTATAAGAGATTACCTACATTCTTGGGGACATAGGAGTCTGGACTGGAGAGAAAATGGATTATGACATATTAGAAAATGTTTATTAAAATATGTCAACATGTTACCTGAAAAATACAAATAGTAATAATAAATTTGAATTGAACTCATGTTACCACACTGTCAGATATCCTGAAATTAATGACCTCATATTACTAAAGGGTAAAATTCAGAGAATTAGTGTTTGTGAAATAATTCATTCCTTTTTAGAACAAGAGTTGGAGACAGAAGAATTATGTATAGGCTGAGATTTATCCTGGTAGCTCAGAATGACTGAAATTGATGAAAAAATAGCATTATATGGTAATTTTGAGATTATCAATTTATATGTTTCATGGAATTTTTAATCTATTTTTGGTTGATTTATGTGCTACATATAAACTTAACTTTGCTCTTTAGACATTTTCACTCAATAGAATAATTTAAAATATAATATTTCAATATTCTTGTGTGATATAATGCAATGTATCGTAGCATTTTATTCCATGTGTAATATTACAATTTCATTAAGACTTTTGGTATATTTTGTTCAATAGTAATTCTGTTGGAGTAAAATATTTTTGGTGATTGTAAAAATTATTTACATGTTCTTTTTGTCAGGAGTCATAACATTTTTTTCTTTTTTGTTTCTCTCTATTTCTATTTCTTTGTCTTGTTCTCTGTGTCTCTTTTTTTCTCTCTCTGGCTCTCTTTGTATACATACACATATGCAGAGTGGAAGTATACTTGTTTATCTATGGATAGATAGATAGACAGACATTCAGATAGAAAAATAGACAGACAACTAAGGAAGAGTTGTGGGGAGAGAGAGAGAATAGTATAAGAACAAATGCAAATTTCTCCTTAATAGAATATTTTTACTTCCCCTTCCTATGGGGCATGTTGGTATATTTCTGTAGAACGATAGTATCGTAGATACACAATATAAAAAGAAATACTTTCTTTTATTTTTTGCCTTTATTATGATTTTTCAAAAAAGGAAATTTTGATCTTAATTTATCCAAATACATTTTTATAAAATAACACATTTTACTAACTTATGAATCTTTTGGTCCATCACAGCCTTTCAGTACAAATGCAGAGGTGCTGCACATTTTAAGGACATTAATAAATCGTTACTATCTAATCTAATTTTCAGAGGAAAATTTGTGTTAAGACATATATGAAATTAATGTTTTCTGTACTAACCTCATCTTAAATGGCTTCCTCCTAACTGTTCCATTGTGTTCAGTGGTCTTTATTTCCTTCACTAAATACAATTTCTGGACTAACTAGAAAGCAGAGAAGGGATACTAGATTCTTCCACTCACCCTTGCACTAGTTGGTCAAAATTATAATAGAAACCGAAGAAACTACTTGTGAGAGAAGGGATGAGTAAATTTTTTGCCACCTTTCTATGGAACGTATATTTGTATTGTGAATTTCAAAAGTATTCCACCCTAATTAGACCATTCTTTAGATATGATTTAGCTATTTCCTGATCAATAACAACAAATATACTTGGAATAACAGAATCAGGTCTTGGAAACTCACATTCTCCACCCTACTCAGTGTAACAAGATTAGGAAGGGCTGCATCAAACTCAAGATTTAATTATTTGAGAAAATGGCATTCAACAGCCATGTGCAAAAAAAAAGGACAGACCTTTGGGCAGTCCTAAGTCAAGTTTTAACTACAATTGGTACATGTGACAATGCTGGAAGTGAGGTAGAGAACACTCTTGGGAGTTCTCAGGACTTCCTGTGAGGAGGGCTAGAGTTGTGTTCCATCCTGGAGTTTGAGCTTGGAGGAGCCCCACAGACACCTTTCCTACAGACCTGTCACTTGAGTAATAAGGACTGACCACTTTCCATGCCTTGGCTCTCCAAGGCCTTAATGCCTGCATTGGCTCAGCCTGAGCCAAAGTGGTTCTGAGTTCCTTCTCTCCCTCATTCCTTCTCTCCATCTCTCTCCCTCTAATATTTTCTTACTCCTGTTGTAATTAAATCACCATAAAAATATGGCAGCTGACTTGGGTATTTTATTATTTGGGATTTCCCTTGGTGACCATTTAAATTTAGATTTTTTCAGTCTCAACCTTAATTTTCACCCTTCACAGTATTCAGATGGACAATTGTATTACTGATTATTTTATTGCTGAGTACAGTGACCTAATTTTATAACTTCCTGGAAAACAGTGTTGTTGGTGAATCTATTCTATTTTCAAAGACTGCAGGAGAGGAGAGTCCAGTAACCTCCCTCCATAATCACTTTCAAATTTCAATAAATCCTTATATCCATAATATCTTCCTTTTGTTCAATCTAAATTAGTCTTGTGGAGATATAAGAACATTTTACCTCATTCTAAGATCAGTGGTGATGAAGAACATTCCATTTTTATCTTCCTCAGTATAACCTTTCATATATTTAAAGGTTACTATGAAAAGACATTCCTCTTATCTCCTTCATTTTAGAGGTGGCTGTAGGTTTCATGCAGTCCACATACTGATTTCACAATGTATATGGCTTTCAGATTTAATTCATTGGACAAACATTAATACTGAATTAGAGTGTATTACTTGACCTGAAAGTGCTGGAATTAAAGTAGAGAGATAGAATTTTCATGATTAGTTCCTAAAATGCCCATGATTTCAATGATTGGTATTTGTTTGCATCATGTGTCCCTGCACAGGCACTAATACACAATAGAATGAGCAGATCAGAAACCCCGACATTTTCTCCATGCTCTGACACTAAATGGTGCTATAACTTTGTGCAAATCACATTATTTTTCAAAGACCTGTTTAATTCATTTGTAAAATGAAATAATTAATATAGGTGGTCTATCAGATTCCTTCCAGCTCCAAAAAACAATTGAATCTTATGATCCTATGCTTTTTTCCAGCCATAATATTAATAGTGTTTTTATTCATGGAGAGACCAATTAATGAAATTCCAGTGGATTCATTTGAGAAATTATTATTAAAAAACATGTTGTCATGATAAATATGGTATCTTTGAAGTATGCATATTATTATTTTTCTGTGTTAACTGATGATTAAAATAAATTCAATTAATAACAAATAAATAAATTTAAATAACAATTCTAATAAATCCTCATAAATGATACATTTTTGTTATATAATATCATCTTGATTCTTCAGTGATATTTTAAGTCTCAAGTATAAACAAGAAGAATTAGATAGACTGACAGACTGGAAGAATTTGGTAGGTGATGATTAAAAACTGAATTGTAGGATCTATGGATAGGTATCATCTTAGTAATGTTTTCATCTATTTATTTCTGCATCTTCTCTCCAGAATCTGATATAGTTAACATTTTGAGATAAGATTCTGGAGAGAGGTAGCAGGATGAAAAATATCCACATTCATCTCATTAAAAAATTGGGACTTCATCTGGCACTACTTATACAGAATCACAGAATTTCAGGATAAACAGGTAATTAATAAGCCACTTATTCTAATATTTGGTTGAAAAAATCTAGTTTTCAAAATTCCTACTCAACCATGTTGTTTGAGCTTTTGAGTCGAAATCAACTGCTCCCATAGTACCCCATTTCCTTTATTTTATTTTTTTCATTTTCTTCCTTTTGATGTTTCTCTTACTTGAATTATATGTATATAATATATGTATATATAGAATTTCCCTCCTCTACTATTTTATAGTAGAGTATTTTTACATTACAATGATGTTAGATATTGAAAGGTCTGTTAATAAAAAATAGACCCTACCCTGAATTTCAAACTGCCTATATCATCAAGCCAGGGAAAAGACTATGCAACAGGAGTCATCTAAACTAGACATGAAAAAGATAAAATCTGATTTAGGTTTAGGGGAGGTGATATTCTCTTTCACTAAAACCTGATTCTGCTGAGGCAGACTTATGGAGATCAAGATTCAGAGTAATGGCTAACTACTCTCCAGATGATGATGAGCAGACTTTCAAAAGGAAAGTGGTATACAATTACTGGGATACTTAGCTAACTGTTTTTTTCTTTGATAAGAGTTTTCCCCAAAGTTAATTATTCCTTGTTTAACTACATGATAATCTATTTCCTTATTCCCTTCAGCCTAATGAGATAGAGGGGCAAAGAATGAAAAAAGTCAAATGTTCTTTGTTAGCTAATTTTTAAAAAGTGGTCACTGTCTAAGGTTCCCCCACCCTCCAATGCTGAATGTTACATCAGTTTTCATTAAAAATTGATAACCTCCAACATGAGTAAATATAGTTACAAGGAGTGCGAATTATAAAAGGGAAAGATCTCTTCCTATAAAAAGAAATTATTTTTTTTCTCATTAGCAGAAGCAGGGGCAGGGGTAAGCCTTGATCTAGTGAGAAAGGCTGTATAATGGTCATTACTCTGTACACATAGAGAGATCTATAAGAGAAAGTGAGCAGAGAAAAAGCACAGGCAGTGTGAGGGTCATAGGATAGTTGGCACCAAGTATGCCTTGATTTGCTATCACTTTGGTTGGGTGGCTAGACCTGACACCAATCTATAATATTGATGATCTTTCCAGTATTCATGAATACCATATTCAATTCTATGTTTGTGATACTCAGATCTATTTATTCCACTCTGAATTCTCTCCTGACATTCAGTCTCATATGTACAATTTCCTAGCTGCTATTTAGAATTGAATATTACATAAAAATCTTACACTCTACATTACCAAAACATATGTTTGCCTTTCATCCAAACACCTTCCTTTTCTTCATTACTGTTTTGAAGAATTAACTATAATCATTTTTATTACCCAAAACAATGAAAAATAAATTCATATGATCTCATGTGAAGTTCTATTTTTTAATATTCTTTTAATGATGTTATATATTTTCTTACACCAAAGATGTCATCTAAATATATCAACACAACATAGAAATAACATCAAACTTTCAACTGCCACATCTGAGTACTACTATAAGATGTAGAAGGTTTTACCTAACCATAAAAATGTTGACAATATGCCTAATTAAGAGTGTATGCCAGTTGTCTGAAGACTAGACCAGTTAAATTTGGGAAAACATCCCAAATTTTTCTATAGAGCTATGATTATTAGCCACATCAACTCTCAAAGACCAATAACTTCAGTAAAAAAAATTATACATACATACATACATATATATATATGTATATATATATATGTATATATATATATATATATATATATACATATATATATATATATATATAATGGAGATTTGAACTCTGGTCTTCAATCCCCAGAAGTCCTTGGTACTTCCCAGAATTCCCTATAATCTCACCTGAGTCCTCACCTGAGTGCGAGAACACAATTTACTATTTAAAGGATTCTCTGCCTCCCAAGCTCTCTCCTCTTCTGCTTCTAAACACACGCATCTCTCTACTTGGCATGCAAGATGTAGTAAGTGAATTGTGAATGGGCTAATCAGTCTTAGGCATGTGATTTTCTTATTTTATATTTTCTTATTTCCTTGATGTCTAATAATCTTAATAAACCTCATAAAATATAATACTTTTATTTACTAGAGACTAATTTAACTGTTAAAGTTAAGGGCAACCACTAAATTAGATGAGAATTTCTCAATTTTTTTTTAAAAGATAGCCTAGATAATTATTTTTTTAATCCATGTTACTCTGGCCAAGGTTTTTTATCCTTGCAAACATGTTGCTGATTCAGCTTGTTCCAGCCATACCTTCTTGATTCAGATCGCTCACCTGGCACGGGCCCTGTTAGCCCGGATGCTGCCTGCCTGCTTCTGTGCTCCTGCAATCTGGACCCAGATTGCTCTCTCAGTCCTGACACGCCCAGCTCCAGCCCCAGCCCCAGCAACTCTGGCCTCTGAGTCAGATCGAAGATTGTCCCAGGCTGCTGGTAGCAGACCCAATTTCTTCAGGATCAAAAACCAGCTGGTAAAAACGTGGGTGATCTTTCCTTAGGCTACAATTAGCCTCCATGGGGCAGGGGGCAGTGGACCATAGGGAGGAGAACAAGGGGAAGGGAGAGACTTTTCCAAACAGGAAGTTACAAGCATGTCTTATTTAAAAGGATATCTTTTGAGTGCACTGGTCTTTTTATTTCTTTCACCTGAGACTCAGGGGATAAATTCATCTCCCTCTTTGGCCCAAATTGAGATTCCAAAAACCCACCCTCACTATGGAGAAGCAGCTCAGTGCCTCAGTGGATTGAAAGCCAGACCTAGAGATGGGAGGTACTGTGTTAAAATCTGGCCTCAGACACTTCCTGGCTATGTGACCCTGGGCAAGTCACTAAACCCCCATTGCCTACCCCTTACCAATTTTCTGCCTTCTGACAATAGGCATCTAAATGGATAAAAATGCAAGGAACTTTAAAGAGACTGGAGGTTATATTTTAAGGCATATCAGACTCCAATGTTTTATAAAAAATCTATGTATTTTATTGCATTTTATTGATTGCTTTGTTTAAGATTTAATTTTTTTTGGTTTTAAGTTCATATATTAATGTATTCAATACTATTCTGTTACACTGAATCATTTTAATGTACTGGGTTTTAACTACTGTTAAATTCTGTTATTTTCCCCCTATAACTATACTGAACAAATGTTATTGAATAAGTCCAATAAATAAGCCTTTTTCTGTTTTGAATTTGTAAATTGTAACAAAGAGGATAGATGGACCTCATCAGAACTGGTTACACTTTTATAACAACGTTTGGAAAATTTAATGAGCTAAATATCTCAAATTGATTTTAAGGGGTCTTTAGACATGATTTTTTAGAAATTTTTTTAAACAATCTCTGGTCATTTTTCCTGCCTCTAACAGGAGGTAAGGTGCATTTTAGTAGCTGAAATGAAATAAAAATTTAATTCCCACCTCCCACATGTATAAAAATCTGAATGGATGGCACATCACAGTCTCATACCAAAGGATCTGGGAAGTTAATCCCAGGGCATTGTACCCCTAGAAGACTCCCAAAAGAGGAGAATCTCTCATTTACAACTCTTTAGCTCACTTTACCCAACATCACCACTACAGGGGTTTGGGTTTTTTCCTAGACTCCTCTGCCACATTTTTTAATGATATCTAGATTTCTTGATCATGTTCTAGACCCAAAATAAGTTTTACTTTGTTTAAAAATATGTTTGCCAAGGTTGAAAGATTTGCTACATTTGTAAAAATTGTGACAAATCAGTTCATAGTGATCCATCAGTTCATAGGCCTTTAAAAATGCCATAGAGCAACTTCTGTGAAATATGATAGTGGTTTTGTTTGCTATTGTAATTAATTGGGTATTGAGAATTTTGGGGATATTGATGCCTACATATTTGTACTACTGTTCTTTAAAAAAACTGTTCATTTGCTTGTACTCACAGTGGATCATGGCCAGATCTGAAGAGGAAATGGATCTCATTTTTGGTGAGAAAGCCTTGTATTCTATATTTTCTTAGCTGACACAGTGTGTCAATGATTATAAGCTACATTTTTGAATTTTTAAAACTTTTATCATTATATTTTTCTTGCATGTGCAATATGCTATTTCAGTCTTTTATTTTTCTCTCCTTTCTATATTTGAAGCACATGTCACCAGTATTAAGATTTTCTTAACTTTTTTGATTTTGCAGTAATATAAGATTAAAATACATTTGCTATAATGTCAATGCCTGCCCTGAAAGCTTGAGACTATAAAAATGAGGACTCTAATTGTTTAAAAAAATTATGGGACTTTGCTTAATTATCCTCTCTGATTCCAGGACAAGATAATACAAAAAGAGCCATTGCACAGGGCCAAAGAAGCACAAAGTTAACCTGCACAGTGCCAATTGAGCACAAGGTCAAAGCGACCAACCAATCCCAATGGGGTTGATGAAAATTCTAAGCCAATACAAAGAATTTGAACCTAGTGTGAAGACTCGAGGTTGCGACGCTTAACATATGTTAAGACATAGGCCTTCCTTGTCTCTACACTCTGAAAATACTTACAGACGTGTATCTCAATTTTCGCTCCTACTTTGCTCTTATAATATAGTCCCTTTTCTGTCTTTCATAATGTGGCAACTTTCTGTAATCCTGGATACTGACTGGATAAATGCTTATATAATTTTAATTAGTCCCTGATTCAAGCACCTGTTATAGATTTATTTTCCTTTCCTTAGAATTTTTACACATAAGACTTTGATAGTGTATATTTCATTCAGAAATTATCTTTTATATTTGGATTATTTTTGATGTTTTTTCATTTCTCTTAACAATTGATTCATATACCTCATAATTCAGCCATGCCTCCCTAAGTGATCCTTGTGTTTTTCAATCCCCCTCTTTAGTTGGCTAATGTATAATTATTATTATTTTAAATTGCAAAGTTTAAATTCCTTGAGAGAGAAATTTTAGGTTAAGAAACATGCTACCTCTCCAAATTCAGAAAGTGAAATGTTTGAGAAGACAACATGACTATGACTCTACAGACTACAGGCTGCATGAGAAAGATCAAGAATGAACTTTGGGTGTGGTTGATTGAACATTCAATTTTTATGTATATTCTTATGCCAAAGGGGACTGCCCCCTAACTTGCTTTTTATCAATGCATCTATCAATCATTGGTTTTGTTCTGTTATCCTCAAAGTATTGAAATCTTTAAGTTGATTATGTTTCCATTATCCTTTTGGGGAAACTAGTTTCCCAATACGATCACAGGGGAATGTAAAATGAAGATTTGAACCCTGGACTTCAATCCTCAGAAGTGTTTGGTACTTCCCAGAATTCCCTATATTCTCACCTGAGTCCTCACCTGAGTGTAAGAACACAATTTACTATTTAAAGGGCTCTCTGCCTCCCAAAC
This sequence comes from Monodelphis domestica, assembly GCF_027887165.1. Lineage (NCBI taxonomy): Eukaryota > Metazoa > Chordata > Mammalia > Didelphimorphia > Didelphidae > Monodelphis > Monodelphis domestica. Next base: position 353,171,595 of record NC_077229.1, on the reverse strand, counting down.
ACTCTCTTCTTACACTTCTAAGCACACATGTCTCTCTATTCGGCATGCAAAATGTTGTAAGTGATTTGTTAATGGGCTAATCAGCCCTAGGCATGTGCTTTTCTTATTTTATATTTTCTTATTTCCTTGATTTCTAATAATCTTAATAAACCTCATAAAAATATAATACTTGTATTTACTAGAGACTAATTTAACTGTCACATACATACATACAGATATATATGTGTGCATATATATATATATATATATATATATATATATATATATATTCAGGGGGTGGCTGGATAACTCAGTGGATTGAGAGTCAGGCCTAGAGATGGGAGGTCCTGGGCTCAAATCTGGCCTTGGACACTTTCTAGCTGTGTGAATTTGGGCAAGTCACTTGACCCCCATTGCCAACCTTACCACTCTTCTGCCTTGGAATCCGTACACAATATTGATTCCAAGACAGAAGGTAAGGGTTTAAAAACAATATCTTTTCATCTATCTTCTATTTTTTATCTCTAAAGACTATATATATAGTCAGTCATTTTTTCTAATCAGTCTAGATTACTTGATTCTAAAATGTTGTTTTTAACTTTGGATATATGGTAGGTAGCATGCATAAGATAGTACTGGTGCATATTCATTATGTGGTGCAATACTCATTTCCAAGATACCATAATTATAGAGGAGTTGAGGCTTTTCTAACTCCCTATCCTTCTTTGACACATGACCAATCAAATTATATTGCTATTACAGAAATTCCTTAATTCCTTCTATAAAATTGAAGTATGATCATAAAATACTTAAACAACCCACTCTCTGAAAATAAAATTGAACAAGCCAACAATGAACTCCCTAAGAAAAAATCCTTGGGCCAGATGGATTCAGAAGCAAATTAAACTGAATATTTTTATTTTATTAATTATTTTTATTTTAATAACAATTTCCCATATATATTTTAATAGTCATATGATCCATGTTGTCTTTATTACTGTTAAACTTCCTTTCCCTCCCTTATTCAGAAGTTATACAGATTAATAACCCACATGCCATTTTCAGCTTCTCAATCTTTCTCACATATAATATTCACTCAGTTATCAAGTTCTAATAAATCTACCTTTTGAACAAAATTCCAGAATATATCTCTATTTTTATATTCATCTTAATTTATATCTAAGTTTATATGTCCAGACATTGTGCAAAGTTTTATTTAAAATATTATCTCATTGTATCCATGCAACATTGGAAGATATATGCTTATAAAACCAAAAACAAAAAACCCTGAGGAAAACTAATTGAGTCACTTGCCCAGGGTCATACAACTCATGTCTGACACTAGATTTGACTTAGTTCTTCTTGATTCCAAATCTTACTTTATAACCTCTGTACTGCCTCCATTATCTCATTCTTAGACCTTTGAAATTGCCTACTGATTGCTATCATTGCCTCCAGTGTCTTCCCATTGCCATCCATCCTGCACTGAGGTATCTGAGGGATCTTTTCAAAGAACAAATCTACTTTTATCACTGTCCTATTCTATAAATACCAATCCTCCTCAATGAAGGCACCTAATACAATTCTTTATCTTTCTTAAATCTTCTCATTATGTGCTAACTTTTCACGCATGTATAATATAGGTACTTATCATTCAGAAAACCTTCACTGAGAGTCAGCTATGTCTCCCAACTCATGTTAACCACATGTAATACTGCCTCATGTATAAGGGGGGGGGGAACATATTGTAGAAAAAACATGGAGTAGGAAAACATGAGTTTGAGTACCCTTCTACCACTATATGTCTTGAACAAACCATTTCACCTCTTTGACTCAACCCCTCCATAGCTATAAGATGAATTACCTAGAATAACTATTATCCAAAATTTCCTATATGCTCTACAATTCCAGAAATTGAATTCTCAGAAGGCATAAATTTAATTCCATGCCTGAAAAATCTCAATTTACTATGGTGGATAGCAGTTCCCTTATTTTCAAAATAAAGACAAAGGAACAAATTGGATTTTGCAATCTTAAATATTCTTTGAAGTTCCAATATCAAATTTAAATATTTTAGGAGATCATTGAGGACAATTGTGATGTAAGAATACCTCTCTCTCTAATATGATTAGAGATGAAGAACAGGCAATTTATCTTACCAACTCAGAAAAGCTTCATGTATTCTGTAGCACTTCACATTCCCTACAGAAAATTTGCTGCTAGAGTTTAGGTCACTTCACAACCACTGCCTTGTCCATTGATGGGAAATCTATGTCACAGGTGCCAGAGAAGGCACGCAATACACTCTCTGTGGGCATGTGTCCTCCCCCATCCCAAGTTCATTACTAGAAATGCAGAGGGATTCAGGCAGAGCTGCTCCATTCCCCTTCTCTATTATTTCTGATGAATGTTTTTTTTTTTTCACATCACTCACCCCTCTTCCCAGGAGCCCAATGGGAGTACACTGGGGTTAAGGTGGGTGGCTCACAGAAGGCAGAGCTGGAGGGGAGCAGAGCACTGTCACTCACCACCCCCTCTCTACATTTACTGATTACATTCCTGACTTTACCCAGCCCTTCTCCTAGTAGCCCTAGGGAGCATTTCTTTTCTCCTCTGTGTGGAGAAAGGAGGAGGGGGCTTATGTGGCATTCTGTCTAGAAGGGATGGGGCTTGGCACACAATCTCTGGGCAGTGGAGAATGGGACATGGCATGAGGTTTCTAAAATGTTTACTATTACTGAACTAATATTTACCTCTCTACTGTCTTAGAACCAATACATGGTATTGTATCTAATATGAAAGGTAAGGTAAGGTAATCTACAGCTGTCTGTTCTTTAATTGAAGAGCAGAGTTGAGTTTTCCATACATAAATCTGGTTATAAAAATAGAATCTGCTATACTTCAAATTTTATTTTATTTTTTTCTCTGACATACATCATGTATTTTGGTCTATTTTATAAATATCCCTCAGAAGTTGTTCTGTGATCTTAGAAATATATATGGTCTCCAGAGTGGGATATCAATTTATTCACAATTCCCTCACATAAATATTTTTGCCCATGTCTTCTCATCAAGTCTTTCTGAGGCATTCACGCGAAGATAATAAACCGCCTTATTTTTATCATTCCATAAGAAAAAACACTGTACTCATCAGTTATCCCTAACTACCATTACAAGATAGATGCAATTCCTATTTATATTATATATGTCCTGGTGGATTTAACAGTAACACACAAAAGAAATTTTATAATGAATATCTGATGACTTATTTTCTAAAAGTTAGTAAATAATATTAAATAGGACCTTCAAAATAATCTCTGAAAAAATAAATAGTTGAAATCAATAGTAATATTTTAGTTTACTTTTAAATATCTCTAATAAAATCAATGCCAATCCATTCTTGAAAGCATGAAACAAAAACCAAATTAAAATGTTATTATTACATCTGAAACATTTTTTTCTAAATGAGAAGTATATAGTTGATTAAAGAAACTGTTTTGAAAAATGATTCTCTTTAAAGTGAGAAAAACTCTTTAAAAATAAAAGTGTAGAGGGAATGATAGAACTATGGAACAGAAAATCAAATTCATTCTAAGGCAGCTTAATTTCCTAACTCCATGTAATCCAGTAATTGATTTTGAGATGCAGTTACTAGTCTCAATAATGGGAGTCATTTTTCTCCATTTTGATTGCCTTTCAATAAATTGTTGTTGGACTTGGAAGGAACTCTTATGTTCAGGGCAGTGAAGCAATACTAGGGGTTTCATTCTCCCTCCCACCCCCTGAATATTTTTGCTGCCTTCAGGTCAAGATATTTGGAATAAGAAAACCATGAGGGCAGGTAATTTTGGAATACCTAACAGGAGGTTTGAGGCTGTAACCTCACAGTTTTTGCTTATTATTTATCTTTTTAAAGCATCATGTATGCCAGATAGAAAAGAAGAGGTTACTGGCATATCAGTGGAGGAAACTAAAGCCAAGCTGGAAAATATACTATATAAAAACACACTAAAATAGAATAATATTTTATTACTCAAAAATATTGGAAGGTGTTGAGCTTCTTTTTGGCTTATTAATGAAATGAACAATTTAGTATTCTTTTCTGTGACCTAGGTTGATTAAAGTAGCATTATACTGATTGCATCAGGCCTTGAGTTTAAGCAAAGAAAACTGACTTTTTATAATTGAAGTACATTCAAATTTGCATGTTATTTTTTTATGCAAGAGAGCTATAGTCTTATTCCTTTTCTCTTTCACTATTCCACCAGCACACCCACATTCAGGGAATCTCAGTCATGAAAGGATTCTAGCAAGAGGAAAGAAACAATTACTTTAAAAAACAGCAGTTACTTCCTTAGTGGTTATCTGGTATATGATGTATATTTATTGCCTGGGTAAATATTTTCCCATTATAGAATATTCTGTGTTAGGTCTATGTCAGGCTGGTCTTTGGTAGTTTATGTCCAATATTGGATCAAAATGAGAAGCCATTTGGTTATTAACAAAAGAAGATGTATTTAGTCATAGCACAAAAACAGAATCTCAAAAAAGTTAGGGATTGAGAACAGCCAAAATTGATTCAGACAAAAAAAATTTCTTACCAGATTTCCTGACATGGAAGAAAAGTTTAGAATATTGCACCTACCACAATGATTAATGGATGTGGTTGTAGGATGATGGAGAGAATTGTTTATAATGTATTCTTAGGTTTCTGGTTCACTCATAGATTTTATCACAGTTCAAGCACAAAATTTTGTGAGAATGATATCATATAAATTTCCAAATTATTTCTTTTTTACCCATTGTAAATGTAGAAGAGGAAATGAATGCTTTTTAAAAGTTCATATTCATTATAGTATTGTGACCAAGAGTTCAATATCATGTTTGTGTTTATAAAGCCATTCATTGTATTGGAATTCTGTCTTTCCTTACTTAAAAAAAAATATTTAGTACTATTTTAGAGGAAAGTACAATTCACAAGAAATATAAAACTTCAATGTTATAGAAACACTCAGATTAAAAGATTTAACCATTTTAATTTTAACATGAAAGGATCTTTCAATTACAACATATAACAGATCTTTGGATTTTTTAGTCTCATTTCTTTACTGATTATATTCCTTTTTTAAAAACTCAGTTTTATTAAAAATGATTTTTCTCTCTTTTATCTCCTCCCTCAAACAGCCTGAGAGAAAAGTGAAAAAAAATTTTTTTTCCCCAAATTCATACTCAAAATAAATTCTCCTATTGGTCATGCATGGAAATGACTCATTCTGTGTCATGAGTACATCACTTTTTTTTTTCTTCAGAAGATGGATAGCATATTTTCATCACAACTCTGGAACTGTAGTTGGTCTTTGTGATGGTTATAGATTTTTTAAGTCTTTTGAAGTAATTTGCCTTTACAATATTATTGTGGTTATAGAAATATTTTTTCCTGTTTTGGTTTACTTCATTGTATATAAGTTCATAATAGTCTTTCCAACTTTCTCTGAAATCCCCTCTTTCATTAGTTCTTGCAATGCAACAATATTACGTTACATTAATATGCATTATTGTTCATCTATTCCTCAATTTTGGAGAATCTCTCTTATTTACATTTCATTTAATTGACACTGAAAATAAACTTCCATATATGTATATCCATGTATATACAAAATATTTTCCTTTTTTTCTCATTGGGTTTCTATAATCCTCACGTAATCTTTTAGTCAAAATTTTCAATCTCTATCTGTACAAGAAATTCCCTCTCCAAAATCCACAATAATTTATCATCCACTCTGCTTGGGAACTTCCAGGGACTAAAACCTAAGCAAAACCAGTGGCAGATTATCATACCATATTTGGATCATATGAATTCTTAATAAATTTTTCTTTATACATATACATTTTTCAATTCAAAACTTCCACTGGATGATGATCTTTATTTTATTCTTTGAGACCAAATATAATTAATCTAATCCCTCTGTCACATCATAACCTTTCAAATACTGAAGAATAACTGCCACATACAAACACAAACTCTACATATTCACTTTTTTCGGGATTAATAATTCATTTTTTATCATCTCAAATTTCTTCAATTTAAAGTTTATTATCATTCTGGTTGCTTTCAATAGAATGCCCAATCTTTAAAATATGTCTCTTAGGGCTAGAAAATTGGGTATCCCCTTTGATCCTGTAATCACTACTAGGTCTGTATCCCAAAGACATCACAAAAAAGGGAAAGATATTCTTCTACAAAGATATTCAATGCACCTTTTTTTTTGGGAGATAAAAAGGAGATAAAAGAGAGATGAACAATAATGCATTTTTGGTGCAAAGAATTGGAAATTGAAAGGATGTAAATCAATTGTGGAATGGTTGAAAAAATCATTGTATTTGATTGCAATGGAATACTACGGTGTAATAAGAAATCATGATCAGAATAATGTCAGAAAAAGCTACAAAGACCTACATGAACTGATACAGAGTGAAACAATCAGTAGCAGGAGAACATTGTACACAGTAAAAACAATACTGTATGATAATCAACTGTAAAAGGCTTAGCTACTTTCAGGAATAATTGTCCAGGACAATTCTGAGGGACTTATGACAAAGAATTCTATCCACCTACAGAAAAAATAACTGTTGGAGTCAGAGTGCAAATCAAAACATACTTTTTCACATTAGCTTTTATATGTTCTTATTTTAAGATTTTGGTTTTTTATTCGTAATCTCTTATAACTTTGATGAATATTGAAATATGTTTTGCATGATAATATATGTATAACCAAGATCAAATTGCTTACTGGGAGGAGACAATTTGGATCTGATAACTTTGGAAAATATATGTTGAAAATAGTTATTATATCTCTCTTTTTGCTGCCATTTTTAATGAATAACAATATTTAACACAACAATAATATATGTGATTTTTTCTATATGTACAATAAATTATAAATATACATATCCAAGAGATATAAGTTCTTATATATTTATAAAAATGTATTCTTCATTCCCTTTTCTCCTTTTCCACTCACCTCTTCCCTTATTACAAAATACTTTAGATTTTTAATGAATTTTTCACATAAATAATGTTCTAATCATGTTTCTTCATCCTGTATTTGTATAATCTGTCTGTCTATATAAAGGACCCATGGATATGTTCTTGTAGTTCTCAACTGATCCTGTTTTAGGGACCAATTTGAAGAGAAAAAAGGAAACACAAAAAAGACTTAGGAATGCCCTTTGATTTATGAAATTCTTTGAATTATTCTTATCTATATTTGCCATTTGTTCCGCTTAGTTTCCATGTGAAGGATGTGTTTACCTCTCAACATAGGGTGCTGGGGAAATTCTACTCAGTGTGAGCTTTCCTTTTTTTTTCTACTTCTCTTCAGAGACAAGGAAGAGTATTGTGATTCTGAACTCTCCCATGCTTTCTCCTTTGAACTTTGTCTCCTATGAAACCATGTTCACAGCTAATTATCTGTAGGAAGCAATTCCTTCACAAGTCCTCCAATCTCACTTTGGTAATGTGACAGAAAATTTTACTAAAAGCACAACATGAAGAAATCCCCTAAAACTAGAAGAAATTAACAAGCTAACAATTCATATACAATGCAAGTAATTATCCCTTATACTATAATCACATATTTCTTTTTCTCCTTTATGCTTTCAAAAGAGAACCTATTCTATTTCTTCTAAAATAGTAAAAATTATGAAAAGCAAAAATGAGTTAAAACCTCTTGGGCAAGAGTAGTTTTTTATAAATGTGTTACTGATATAGTCTGTGCATGTTTTGAAATGAGGTTGTTGTGAAAGAACTTTGGGTTAAAACCCCAGGTTTGAGATAGGCTACCCTTTGCAAGACTCCAAAACTTAGCTTAAAAATTAAAAAAAAAGACATTTATTAATTTGGAAGTCATGTTGAAAGGCCAGGAGATAGGGTGCAGGTGCAACACTGCCTCCAGGAGGAGAAGAGATGTCAGGATTTTATGTCCCTTTCACAGAAGGTATTACAGGATGAGGAAAGGGGTATTGGGTGAATCAGGAATGAGGTAATTCAGTTGATGTTGGGGTTATAAGGGTTGGTCTGTGATATTCAAAGGATGACTAGATTAGGTACCACCTAATTTTAATCAGAATGGAACCAGGAGTTACATATCTATGTTAATTGAAGATCTAGGGAAAAGTCCAAAGGGGGAGAGGTTAGAAGCTCCTAGGAAGGAATTCCTCAAGTCCCCTTTGTCTTAGAACATTTTGCCTAGAGGAAAACCTGTACCTCCACATCTGGATGAAGAAAATATGCATCATGTTTAAATTTGTCAGGCCCTTTCCTTTTATTTGAAAATTATCCAAGTGTCATTGAAGAGGAAAAAAAAAACTTTCAAATTCAGAAATACTGTAATTTAAGAAAATATTAGGTGATTTGGATAAGAGGAGGGGGAAGAGGGAGAGCAAGAAAGAGGGAGGGAGGAATGGAGATGGATACAGAGAGACACACCTACTCTCAAAGAACAAACTTGAAAACCTCAGCCTCAAGCTAAAAATCTTGGAGAGATTTTGTGATATAGAGTCCAGACAAGGGCATAAGGTAAGACATTTCTTTGATTGGGCTCATACCCACAGCAGGTAGTATTTAAGAGAAGACAGTTTGAGATGTACATATTTAGAGAAGGTAATCCAATTTAGGGAAACCAAATCAAGAGCCTTGGATATTCCCAAAACATTACCCAAGGAGACTCAAAATAGGCACTATGTTGAATCTAAGGATTCTTTTAAACATCCAGTTTCTTTGAACCATCTCCTGGATCAACCTGACCTCTACCGTAATCTTTTGTTTAAGATAATTTTCTCACCCATCCAGGATCCTCAAACAATATTAATAAATGATTAAATAATAATTCATACTGGTCACAAATAGGATAAAATCTCCCTAATGTAGTCTAGTTCCTCTGGCACAGTCAGTCTATCTTGGTTTGTTTCAGTGCTTAGAAAAATGATATTTTAATTTTCATAGTCAAAATTGGATTTGATAAAGAGTAGATCACACTGCCTCATTAAACTGAAGGAAAATTATAATTACTTTGTCAAATTTTAACCCTTAGATTTACAGGATCAAAAGGGGAATATATTTTTTAATATATTTTTTTTCCTTCAACTATATAAATACTTGACAGAATGATTGAGTAGGTTTTTTGAACATATCTTATACTTTGAAAAAAATAACATTTCTAATCTTCCTCAGTTTTGAGATAGCAAGATCTTCTTTAAAAAACAGATATTGAAGAAATAATCATGGTGGGCATATTCTGTTTCATTCTCTCCATATTATCAGCTCCAGGCTCTAGCTGTCCTTGTTGACCGCAGTAGCCAAATTTGAAAGAAGTCTTAAGGCTTCCCTCAGTGTTTTTTTTAAATGACACAGGAACTTCCTGGTCAAGATGGCTACTGAGTAGAACCAGAGCTCTTCTTTTCCTCTCCACCAATTGAGACAGAGTGCCTCAAATAGACAAAAGCAAAATCAAATCAACAATGGAGTTCCATTGTAGGACACAGCACAGCTGGTAGGCAAAGTTAGGACATTTTCACAATAAAATGGGGTGAAATTTCCCCCACCAAGGGGTGAGATCACCATCCCTCCCCCACTTTACCTACCTTTCCAGAGTCCAAGCAAGCATGGAACAAACTTCTTGTGTTTAACACAGACTTACCCCTAAGAGAAAAGACTCAGAACACTGGGTGGAGATAGGGGGTTGTGAAGCCTGGAGAGAGGGGGCAGCTCACAGCAAAAATGCCACAGAGAACTGTAAAAAGCCATTGGGCTATGTAAAAATGGAGACTTGAACTCCGGACTCCAATCCCCATGAATCCTTACTAGCTCCCAGAATACCCTCTAATCTCACTGAGGTTTCCACCTGGGCCAAGGTCAAGAATTTCTATTTAACCTGGCTGTAAAGGCTAGTGGGTTTCTTTCCTATTTCTGCTTCCAAGCAGATGCATCTCTTTCATGAGGTAGGTGAGGTTGTCTAGGCCTCTCTGAGGCTAGACATGTGCTTTCTTATTCTGTATTTTCTTTAATCTTTAACCTTTAATAAACCTCATGAAAATATAATATTCCTTGTGGAGAGAAACTACTTTCTACCTGCCTCAGTTTCCCTAAATTTAAATCTTTATAGCTAAAAACTCTCCAGTGCTCAATACAGAAAATTCCCTACACCCCACACCCAGACCTCTTCCAGGCAACATCTAAGTCCTCAGGGGCTGGACCTACCTGTAAGAACAGCAAGACTAGGGACCCCAGGAGGTGAGGGAAATGTGGAGCTAGAGCCCAGAGCTTGGGCAGAGAGGAGAGGCTAAAAGCAAAATGCCACAGAGACCCAAAAATAGATTCTGGACAAAAACCTCTCTACTAATCAATACAGAGACTTGCCTACACTCCATACCCAGACCTATGCAAGGCAATCTTTACATTCACAGGGGTTGTACCTGCCACTAAGAGCAGCTGGACACTGCTGAGGACTGGGGGAAAATATCCTTAGGGCAAAAACCTCTCCAGAGCCCAATAGAAAGATCACCAACATTCCTCACTTAGTCATCTGACCAGAAAGGAATAAGGCAATGGCCACCAACTCCCAGGAACTAAAATCCACAAATACAAAAAAAAAGAAAGAACAAAGAAAATGTTGACCCTTGATTATTTTTATACAGAAAATACACAGACTAAATAAAAAAACAGCAAAAGATGACCAACAATTAAACACACCCAAACCTTTTGGAAAAAAAAATTTAAATTCGTCACAAGTTCTTGAAGACTTTAAATCTGAGTTTGTCAGAAAAAAAATGGAAGAGATGTGGCAAGAAAAGTGGGAAATAGGCCCAAAAGGAAAAAAAAAAGTTTAAATGACAGGATCTCCCACTTGGAAATTGAAGCCCAGAAATCAAATGAAAAAATAAGCAAACTGAAGACAAGAGATGACCTGCTTGAAGCCATGAGAAGCAAGATAGATCAAACCAAAAAGGAAAATCAAAAGAACTTAGCTGAAATCCAGTCATTAAAAACTAGAATTGCTCAAGTAGAAGCCAATGATCTCACAAGACAGCAATAATTAATAAAGCAAAGCCAAAAACATGACAGATTAGAAAGCAACACAAAATATCTCACTGAGAGGGTGGTTGACCTTGAGAATAGAAGTCAGAAAGACAATTTGAGAATCATAGGCCTACCTGAAAACCTGGAAAAAAAAACAGAAACCTTGACACCATACTACAAGAAAGTATCCAAGAAAACTGCCCTGAGGTTCTGCAACAAAGGCAAAATAGACATTGAAAGAGTTCATAGATTCTCTGCCACACTAAATCCTCAAAAGACAAACCCCAGTAATGTAATTGCCAAATTCAAGAACTTCCAAGCTAAGGAGAAAATATTACAAGAAGTCAGAAAGAAACAATTCAGATATCAAGGAGCAACAATCAGTATTATACAAGATCTGACAGCTTCCACACTAAAGGACTGCAGGACTTGGAATATGATATTCAGAAAGGCAAGAGAATTGGATCTACAACCAAGGATCACCTACCCATCAAAACTGACTACAAACTTCCATAGGAAACTATGGGCATTCAAAAAAAAATAAGACTTCCAAATATTTGTAAAGAAAACACTAGAACTAAATAAAAAAAATTGACATCAAAAATCAAAAACCAAGAGAAACATGAAAATGTAAATAAGAAAGAGAAGGATCTTGTATTTTGGTTTTCTAAAGACTTCAAATAAGGGCAAATTATTTATATTCCTATATGGAAAAATGTTATTTGTAACTGTCAAAAATTGCATTTACTATTATAGTAGTTAGAAGAATTATCCATAGGTAGACATTGAAGTACTAAGTATGTCTAATATGTCTAATATACAAAGTATATTAAAAAAGAAGAAGAAAGAAAAGGGGGGATGGCATCAAGAGAAACTTGAAGGAATAAGAAAATTAGGATAATCTATACTATACAAAAAGGTAAATGAGAGAGGGATGGGAAGAATACAACTATAAAAAGGAGAAGAGAATGCTACAAGGTAATAGTCAAACCTTATTCTCAATGCAATCAATTGTTAGAAGAAAGAGCATCTAGATCAATTGGGATATTGAACTCTATCTTAACCTATAGGGAAGCAAAGAGGAAAAAACTAAGGGAGGTAGTGGGGAGGGGAGTTAAAGAAGGGGGGAGGAAAGAAGGGAAAGAGAATTTAATTGACTTTGAAAAAAAAGGGGAATAAAAAGGGAGAAGGTGGAAAGGGAGGGTAGGAAGGGAAGTAATTCAAGGAGAGAGATTGTGTGGAGTAGCTTAAAAAGACCCCAAAAGGGAATTAAGAGAGGAATAAGAAGGGAAGGGGGGATAAAGGAAAGCAAAATAAGTGTGGGAAAGAGGGGGGGTGATTAAAAGCAGAATTCTAGTGTAGAAGGAAATAATGAAAGAGAAAACATCAGGACAAGGAGAGAAAATGAAAATGTTAGGAAGTAAATAATCAGTAATCCTAACTTTGAATGTGAATGGGACTAACTCACCTGTAAAGCAGAACCAAAAAGCAGGATGGATCAGAAACCGAAATACTACCATATGTTGTCGATAAGAAAGACACAGTGGAATGTAGACACAAATAAGGTAAAAGTAAACAGATGGCACAAAATCCATTGGGCATCAACTGATAAAAAGAAGGCAGGATTCTCAATCATGATATCTGACAAAGCCAAAGTAAAAATAGATCTAGTTAAAAGAGATAGGGAAGGTAATTACATCCTGATAAAAGGCAATATAGACAATGAGGAAATAGCAGTACTCAACATGTATGGAACAAGTGGCATAACATCCAAGTTTTTAAAGGAGAAACTAGTGAAGCTCAAGGATGAAATAGAAAAACTATACTAGTGAGAGACCTGAAACTTCCTTTATCAGAACTAGAAAAATTAAACCAAAAAATAAATAAGAAAGAAGTAAGAGAAGTGAATGAAATCTTTAAAAAATTAGAGTGAGTAGATATGTGGAGGAAAATAAATAGGGACAAAAAGGACACCTTCATTTCAGCAGCACATGATATGTGCATAAATATTAGCCATGTACTAGGGCATAAAAACATTGCAAACAAGCACAAAAGAGCAGAAATAATAAATGCAACCTTTTCAGACTACAATGCAATAAAAATAATAATTAGCAAGGGCATATGGAGAGGCAAATACAAAATTAATTGGAAATTAAGTAATATGATTCTCCAAAATAGGTTATTTAAAGAACAATTCATAGAAAAAATAATAACTTTATTGAAGAACATGACAATGAAGAGACATCCTTTCAAAATCTATGGGGATGCTGCTAAAGTAATAATTAGAGGAAAATTATATCCTTGAGTTCACACAGTAATAAATTAGAGAGGGCAGAGGTCAATGAATTGGGTATACAAATTAAAAAATTAGAAAGTGAACAAATTAAAAATCCTCAGATGAATACTAAATTAGAGATCCTAAAAATTAAAGGAGAAATTAATTAAACTGCAAGTAAAATAACTACTGAATTAATAAACAAGACTAGAAGCTGGTACTTTGACAAAAACAAATAAAATAGACAAAGTACTGGTCATTCTAATAAAAAAAATAAAAGAAGAAAGCCAAATTGACAGTATCCAAAATAAAAAGGGAGACCTCATTTCAAACGAAGAGGAAATTAAGGCAATGATTAAAATTATTTTGTCTAATTATATAGCAATAAATATGGCAATCTAGTTAATACGGATGAATATTTACAAAAATATAAATTGCCTAGATTAGCAGAAGAAATAGAATCCTTAAATAACCCCATATCAGAAAAATAAATTGAATAAGACATCAAAGAACTCCCTAAATAATAATCCCCAGGGCTTGATGGATTCACAAGTGAATTCTTTCAAACAAAGAACAACTAATCTCCATATTGTACAAACTATTTGACATAAAAAGCAAAGTAGGAATTCTACCAAATTCCTTTCATGACACAAATATGGTACTGATTCCAAAGCCAGGTAGATCAAAAACAGAGAAAGAAAACTATAGACCAGTCTCCTTAATGAGCATAGATGCAAAAATCTTAAATAAAATACTAGCCTAAAGACTCCAACAAGTGATCATGATAGTTATTCATTATGATCAGGTAGGATTTATAACAGGAATGCAAAAATGGTTCAATATAAGGAAAACCATCCACATAATTGACCACGTCAACAAGAAAACCAACAACAATCACATGATTATCTCAATAGATGCAGAAAAAGCCTTTGACAAAATACAACACTCATTCCTATTGAAAACACTAGAAAACATAGGAATAGATGGACCTTTTCTAAAAATAATAAACAGTATATATTTATAACCATCAGCAAACATCATCTGCAGTGGGGATAAATTAGAAGCCTTCTTAATAAGATCAGGAGTGAAACAAGGATGTCCATTATCACCTTTATTATTTAACATTATACTAGAAACACTAGCAGTGGCGATTAGAGAAGAAAAAGAAATTGAAGGTATTAAAATGGGCAATGAGGAGACCAAGCTATCACTCTTTGCAGATGATACATTGGCCTACTTAAGGAATTCTACAGAATCAACAAAAATCTAATGGAAATTATCAACAACTTTAGCAAAGTTGCAGGATACAAAATGAACCAACATAAATAATCACCATTTCTATATACTTCCAACTCATCCCAGCAGCAAGAGTTAGAAAAAAAAAATTACCTTTAATATCACCACAGACAGTATAAAATACTTACGAATCTATCTGCCAAGACAAACACAGGAAGTATATGAACACAACTACAAAACACTCTCCACACAATTAAAACTGGATCTAAATAACTGGGAAAACTTTAATTTCTCATGGGTAGGATGAACTAACATAATAAAAACACAATCCCACCCAAACTGATTTATTTATTTGGGGCCATACCTATCAATTTACCAAAAAACTTTTTTTTATAGAATTAGAAAAACAATAACAAAGTTTATTTGGAAGAACAAAAGATCAAGAATATTAATGGAAATAAAGAAAAAAATGTGAAGGAAGGCGGCCTACCAGTAACAGATCTTAAACTGTGCTATAAAGCAATGATCAACAAAACCATATGGTACTGACTAAGAGAGAGAAGGAATGATGAGTTGAATATACTTGGGGTAAGTGACCTCAGTAAGACAGTCTATGATAAGCCCAAAGATCCCAGCTTTTGGGACAAAAATCCAGTATTCCACAAAACTTGCTGGGAAAATTGGAAAACAATATGGGAGAGATTAGATTTAGATCAACATCTCACACCCTATACCAAGATAGACTCAGAATTTGTGAATGACTTGAACATAAAAAAGGAAACAATAAGTAAATTAGGTGAACATAAAATAGTATACTTGTTAGATCTTTGGGAAAGGAAAGATTTTAAGACCAAGAAAGAGTTAGAAAAAAGTACAAAATGCAAAATAGATAATTTCAATTATATTAAATTATAAAGGCTTTGTACAAACCAAACTAATGCAGTCAAATTTAGAAGGGAAGCAACAAATTGGGAAATAATCTTCATAACAAAAACCTCTGACAAGGGTGTAATCACTCTAATTTAAAAGGAACTAAACCAATTTTTTTTTTAAATTAAGCCATTCCCCAGTTGAAGAATGGGCAAGGGACATGAATAGGCAATTTTCAGATAAAGAAATCAAAACTCTTAATAAGCACATGAAAAATATTCTAAATTTCTTGTAATCAGGGAAATTCAAATCAAAACAACTCTGAGGTATCACCTCACATCTAGCAGATTGGCCAACATTACAACAAAGGAAAATAATGAATGTTGGAGGAGATGTGGAAAAATTTGGACATTAATGCATTGCTGGTGGAGTTGTGAACTGATCCAACCATTCTTGAAGGCAATTTGGAACTATGGCCAAAGGGCACTAAAAGACAATCTGTTCTTTGATCCAGCCATAGCACTGCTGGGCTTATATCCCAAAGATATAATAAGGAAAAATACTTTTACAAGAATATTCATACCTGAGCTCTTTGTGGTGGCAAAAAATTGGAAAATGAGGAGATGCTCTCTAATTGGGTAATGTCGGAACAAATTATGGTATATGTTGGTGATGTATACTAGTGTTCTCAAAGGAATATTAAAATGGAGGAATTCCATATGAACTGGAATTACCTCCACGAATTGATGCAGAGTGAAAGGAGCAGAAGCAGTAGAATACTGTGCATAGAGACTGATGCACTCTGGTAAATTCAAATGTAATGGACTTCTCTTCAAGTAGCAATGCAATGATCCAGAACTATTTGGAGAGACATATAAAAAGAACACTATACACATTCAACTGTGGGAAAAGAAACACAGAAGCAAAACAACCACTTGATCACATGGGTCGGGGGGCTATGACTAGGAAAGTAGACTCTAAAAGATCACCTTAATGCAAATACTAATAATAAGGAAATGGGTCTTGATCAATGGCACATGTTAAACACAGTGGAATTGTGCATTATATGTGGGAGGCTGTGGTGGGGAGAGGAATGAAGGAACTTAAGTCTTATAATCATGGGAAATTATTCTAAATCATCCAATTAAATAAAATTTAAAAAATAAAAAATGATACAATTTGAAAAATAATATACTTGATTTGATATAAATTTTATGGTTTTATATATTTAGATTATAATTAATAATGATTCTTATAAGAATATGGAATTGCATACTAGTTAATGTTAATTTGAAGCTGTATTATATAATTTCTTGAATTCAAAATGACCTGAAATATTTGTATAGGAGAGTTTATTAGCATAATTGAAATAACACACCCATATAGGACTTTGGAGTTTATTGGAAAATATTTCATGACAATAGCTTTTTGAGATCATTTAAATATTAATATCACCATTTTGCATATAAGATTGTAAGATATGAAGTTGTTTTTCTAAACTTAATTGGCTAGAAGGGCAATAACTAGGTAGGACTCAGGAACAGTTCTTCTGAAAACAAATTCCAGATTCAATCAGGGGTGATCCTTTCCCTTCTAATTTCCACCAATCATTTAGCTTTAAAAAAAGCTAGAGTAGAGGAAAAACTAGTTTTTAAAAATTATCAATGGAAGGTTTACTAATTTTATTCAGAAGTTACTTGAAACCACTTAACTCTGTTTAGATTTAAAGTATTGAGTAAATAATAAATGCATATATCAATAGTTAAGACTTTCAAAAGCTGTAGGAAATAATGGTGATAATGATGTTTAGTATTACAACTCTACTAAATAAGATACTTGACCTTTTACTTTCTGCTGTTCAGTCTTATTACTTCACAGATTTTAGAAATTAATTTTATATACTCAAACATTCAAAAAGATCTATGAATTATCAAAGTGGATGTTCCTTCTTCCAATGAAACTCAGATTTCAGCCTATTAAAACTTTCCTCTTCTAAGCAAATATTACCCAAGTACCCTTACAAGTTCACTTCAGAGAGTTTACAAAGCATTCTGGTGATAAATCTCTAAATCACTAAAGAGCCAAATAGGCCTTCTGCTTTTAATGAGTCATGAATCTTAATTATACTATACATAAATTTAGACTTGTTTCCTGATGAAGGCAGATTGAAAATTCCAAATGGAAAATAAGTCTACTTTTTGAGTATTGTTAAATATTGCTCATGATTATAACTCAAGTTACAGAGAAAACATTTTATAAGAATGGCCAGTGATTTGGAAGCCAACCCAAAGCTAGGAAAAGTCACTCTTTGTTTCTGGCTCCTAGGAAACAAAAGATAAAAGGAAATGCATATATCTCTGGGTTATCCATTCATTATGTCTGGGTTTTGAAGCATGAAAAATATTTCCACATATATAAGGGTTTGTGTATATGGGTCTAGACATATGTATGTTGTCCATGTAAATTATATATATATATATATATATTTATTTATTTATATGGGTATGTTAAGCTGTCATTTGCCAAGAAGCATGAAGAATTTTATCTGTAGTCTCCTCTATCTGCCATTCTCCAAGAAAGAACTAATTCTTTCCTTTAGGGGAAGCAAGACATTAGGGTTATTCACTCTGTTCTCAGAGAAAAGGTACTAGGTTAGAAGTATAGCAAACTGCTTCTTTGACATTATTAGTCTAGATTAAATATTTTTCATTTACAATAAAACTCTTGATTTCTATCCCTTAACGGAAAGAATTACTCCAAGTTATGTATTTAAGGCTTGATTTTTTTCCCCTAAGAAATACCAATTCTACAAAGACTATATATAGAAAAGTTAAAAAAATCCCATGAATGCAAACTTATATCAAACAAAAAATAAGAGTGGCATACAGTGCAAGGCTCTCCTATTTCCTAATAGAAATAGATCAACCAAAAAATGTCAACCCAAGTTCTCATGTAAAGGGAAATTTCCCAAAGTCTTTACAAAAGTAAACAGCATACATGATGGAATTGCCATTGCAAACCTCTACATATTGACTCTTTTTCAAATCTTTCTCTGTATTCCATATTTTTTTTCTCTAAAGAAAAAAAGAAATTGCTTGATTTCTCACTTGAAACTGAAAGCCAGTAGAACAAGATCTCTTTTCTCTCAAGCTTTTGCCAAATCCATCCCTCAGAGGCCTAAATACTGAATAATATCTCTTCACTTTTTTTGTTTATTTTCTAATTTTTTCTTGTCTAGACATGTAATTTTCTCAGTTTGGAGAGATCAGTTTGAAAAGTTCCTTTACCAAAGCATATGGGCAATGTGTTTGTGGAACATCTTGGAGGGTTGAAACATTTACATGTGTTGCCAGCTACTATATTGTCCAAGGCAAGATTCACATTCAGGTCTTCCCAACTCAAGTTTAGCCTTTATACCATTTATATGTTGCCTCTTTTATTAAGTGTCTTTAATTGACAATTTTTCTTTTTCAAAGTGAAGATCAAATATTTTACCCAAGGTGTTATTTTTTACTTTATTTTATTACAGATGTTTTTAATGAATTTTAGGCAAAGTAAGATTTGAATTTTAAGGGCACATCAAGCCCAATTTACAGAAAATAGAACATTTAAATGCCAGAAAGCCTTAGATTCAAGAATATTGATTTTTCAGCTTGTAATCAATCCTTCCACTATTCATTATGTTCTATTCCTTTGGCCATCCCAACATCATGTTTTCTTTTCCCTGAACAGAAGAAGGGTGGAGGCTACAGAATGAGAAACTTCCTATTTCTGGCTTCTGCATAATCTTTCATACCTGCTTCCGTTCTTTGGGTTTCAGACTTGTTCTCAGATCCGAAGGACTTTAACAGATTCTTTGCACCCTGAACCTCTGCAAAAAAAAAAAAAAGAAAAAAAGAAAAAGGAAAAAGTTCTATTATTCTTCTCTTAGTATATTATCTTTTATTATGTTTTTATTTGAAGGGGGAAAGGGGATCAATTTACAGTGTAGCCAAATGATATTTACTTGTTTCAGGGGATGAGTTGAAACAGCTCCAAATTTCAGATGTCTCTTTGGATTCAGACCATTCTTTTCCTTCTCCTTATGTTGTGGGAGAACTTATTTGTAAAACCCTGGATCTGGACAAGTTGCCCTTGTCAAGAATGACTAGCTTAAAAATAGAAGAGATTTATTAATTTGAATGTAAGTCAAATGTTTAAATCAAATTGGATAAATGAGGAAGACAGAATAGGTAAACTACTGCCTCCTACAGGAGATGTGTTCTGGGATTTTTATAACCTTTTCAAAACAGGGCCTAAGTGACTAGTTATGGGTTTAGGGTGACCTGTTTCTGGGTCTGTGGAACCTGAGATGGGTCATGTGGTTATGTCCTATGCCTCCAAATCAAAAGGGGATAAACTGTTCAGTTTAGAGGATACTCAGGTATCTGAGATATTAAAAAAAAAAAAGATGCTTAACAGGAGCATGATCTGCGCTCATCAGGAATGAGGGGAGAGGTAAGAGGGAATTTTCTTCTTAGCTCAGTCAACTTCCCTAGCATTCCAGGAATACAAGGAAAAAGGAACCTTTTATGTACTGTCTGACTGGGACATGATCTCGATCTGGGGTTTTGGGGTACTTAGGGGAAGCCTGTACACCCATAACACTTAAACTGCTCAGGAGAGGTTACAATAGAATCATGAAGTTTTTAGATGATTTAAAAACTTTAGCTTTGCTTTCTATACATGTTTCCTTAAATATTCTGATTCAATTCTCTTTTGCTGAACGTGTCTTTTAAATCATAACTTTGGAACTAATTTGGCAAGAAAGATAGCAATGTATGAAAACTATAAATTTATTCCATATCTTGGCTATATGGGTAATTTACATTATACCAGAAAAAATATTTTTGTCTAATTCATATCAAGGGCAGAGCTTTTTTTTTCTTTTTTCCATAAATCACAGGGATCAATAAAAAGCTGTGCATATGAATGGTGCTTAAGAAAGTTACACTGAACTAAATTGCTTTTGTTTATATCTATTGTATAAATGTATTCGAAGGTTACCAAATAGCATGTTTTAGTATCTGTGGTATTCTAAGAAAGGTAAAAATTACATAGATGAAAAATAATTAGAAAAAAATTAAATATTATACATAATTCAGAAGAGACTAGTCAACTTCATTATCAAGTAATATTTAAGTCATTTTAAGTTATAATTTTATTTGTCCATGAGTTCTTTTTGTAAAGTTCCTAAATTTATAAGAGGAATTAACCTTTCAGAGTAAAGCTTTAGATATACTTTGACTCTTCTGATTTTTTGGAGAACTAAAAGAAGTGGATGAGGGAGAAGAAAAGAAAATAAATAAAAAAAACCTTTACAAATTCCATTATAAAGAAAAGACTGAAACACTCATAAATATGAATGAATTGTGTTTTATAATTCTCATGGTTTTTGAGTTGGTGAAATACCAAGTGAAGCTGACTTCTGATCTAAAAATCTGTTTGTCTTCATTATGAATTACTTATTTTAGGGCTTGTTAAATTTTTTATTTTCAACACTCATGGAAGAAACTCTTGAGGGAAAAGAAAGATAAAAAATTCACTTAGTCCTGATTCTGTGACTTGAAGAAATGTAAATGTTATTTAATTGAATAGCAAGCTTTTGACTTGACACTAAGGCCTTTCAAACTGTAAAATGAATCTTAATGATGAATATAAAATAAGATCTGAAATAAGGAAAAAGATCTTAATATTCAAATGTGAAAAAACAATGATGGAGTTATTGTTGAAAACAATATTTTTTCACAAATAATTATAAGATGTCAAGATATAGAACTTTCTTTTAGAAGTTTCAATTCTGACTAAAATTTAAATCAGCATGTTATTATGTAAATTGATAAAAAGTCCTTGCAGCCAAGTTAGAATAAATAATCAAAATATTTATAATGAGATCTTAATATAAACAAAAGTTGAGATATCTAATTCAATTTGATTTATATTCAGAAAAAATCATCTTAAGATCCAAGAAATAATGATACAAGCCCTGTATGGGATAATTGTATAAAAGTGAGGAAAAAATTATTCAATTTCCTGGAAAATTTAATATATGAAAGTGAAATACATGATTTTACAAGACCTTTGAGTATATTTTAAGCATATGAACTTAAATTTTAATGTATTATATATCAGTGATTCCCAGAAAAGGCTTCTCTGAAAAACACTTTATAGCCCTGAATGTCTAGAGTAGTAATACTTTATATTACCTCCCACATTAGAACCCAAATATTTTAGTAAAAATCTTCTAGCCATGGCAAAAGAGTTTATCAGGAATTAAAATCATGTCCTAAGTTTCTCTGAAGTTTTCAAAGTGGTCAAAATTTAAGTGCTTGAATATAGGCAGCATTTAATACCACATTCTTAGGCTATATCATAGAATTATTGAAAAATATCTAAATCCAGGTAGTTTAAAATAAAAAAAAAATATCTGTTTCATTATCTCCTAAGTAAAATAAAGTGAACAGAAATGATCCAAGTTCTTTAAAGTTTTTATATTGGAACCTTTTATTTAATTTGCAAAACTTATTCTCAGGTTAATACAAGAAAGGAAAATATAAAATTAAATAAAACAAAGTAATCTTGGAAAAGGTCCTAAGTTTAAAAAAAATACTCCTTTCACTGAAAATACAACTATTTCAAAAGTAATTATGCCTCAAAAATATTTATCTAGTTTTAGAGGTTAATTGAGAAAAAAATAATTGTCTTTAAAAATTTTACTATTTTTTTCACTTTAAACCTTTTCTTCAAACTCATTTCAATTTAATTGTATTAAAATTTTATTGTCTGTTTTAAATTTGACTTTCTAATTTCTGGGGGGAATACTATAAGTTTTGCAGATTCCTTTCTTTAAACCTGAGTTTGGTTCTGTGTCCTTTTTATCCTCATATTCCATTGTTTCTCTAAACTATTTCTGAAGTCTTTCCTCCTGTCTCTAATTTCATTGAAAATCTCACTACCAATCTTTTAGTGAGGCCAGTAATATCATAAGAGGAAATCTAGTCTCTACTTGTTGCTTTATATTTCCAAACTTCTGTAAGCCAAATCATTTGATATCAATCTGATGTAGACATTTTCTTTTAAAATATAATCTACATTTTTCTTACTGCCTACCCAAAATTCAAATTTTGCCTAAAAATGAAGAGCTTTTAAAAATCTTATTACACTGATTTTTCTAGCCTTAGATATATGGCTATCTGATACATATATATTTAACTTTACATTCAAAGACTTTTAACACTTCTCTCTCCTAATCCACTCTACACTTATCTCTGTCTCATCTTCTGTTAAAAATATCCCTTTTATCTTCCTCTCTGTTAATTTCTTATTTTTTAAATCCAAATCAAGTGTCATGTCCTTCATAATTTTACACCTTGATACTCAAATATCCCTTCTCTGATGATCTTTCATGTAAACATAGATAGGAGAATCTATGTTTTTTTTTAAATATTAAAATGCATAACTCTAAAATGTTTATTGTTTTGTTTTGAGGTGGTTATCTTCATTCTCAATAATCAAGAAACAAAAATTGTTTCTTTTCTAGGACCTACTAGTTCTGTGGAAATTATTCAGGAAAGTATCAACCACACCCAATTCTCCTAAGCTTGTTAGATCTGATAAGATAATCTTCCAAAGTGGTAAAGCTTTAAGCAATTGCACTTTTGAACTAGAATATTAAAGTAAGAATGAGTCAAATCTCACATGGTGACATATGTGACCACAGATAAGAAAATTTTAGCAGAGATTTCATCTAATGAAATGAAAGTATTAGGATTTTACTTCAAAGGAAAAAAATCACAAAAGCTTATCTTCTTTTAACTGCACTGATAATAGAATATTAACACTAGTGATGTGAAGACATAAGTAGCTCATGCCTCAGGAACCTTAAACATCTTAAACAGTTCTGGTAGTTGGTAGACATTATAAATATCCCCAGTTGCAAACAAAGATAACATTTTAGAAGATAAATAAATCCATGCTATTCTTATATCTGTGTGTTCCATATTACAAGTCAGTTTTCATAGAAAATGTTTCAGGAACTGCAAATCACCTTGCTGAAATAATTTTATGCAACATGTGGCATTAGAAAAAATATTTTCATATTGTAGGATAAAATATTGCATAGTGATTATTTCTATTTTGCATTATAATAATGTGTTCAATGACGTGCTATGGAAGGTCTTATTAAAGATATATTTTTAATATTTTCAGAAAAATTAAACATTTCTGCTGGTAAGGTATTCCTTGCTCTAGCTTTTCAAAACAAATAAAATCTTAATAATATTACTACATTTCTGTCTCAAAGAAAATGTTGCTATATGTTTTGGTAACTATAAAAAGAGAACACTATTTTATAGACTATTCAGGTTAGAAGTCACATCTTAAAGTAATCTCAAAGTCTGAGTAATGCAATCAATTAGAAAAAACATCTTTTTTTGAATGTCAGCAGTGACTAGGATAATCACTTTCTTGTGTTAATTGCCACTTGCAACTGAAATCTACTCTCCATTTATCCTCTTTTCTATATTCATTTCTCAAGAAGAGCCACTTTGAATGGATCCAAACTGCTTTTTGACTATTCTTGTCCTCTAAAGGTCAAGTGATCAAATACCACATATAGCCTCTACAATCTGACTTAAGGTAACACCCTTTTGCCTCAATTCATCAAATCTGTCTTAATGTTGCGTTACCATTCTGATCTGGAATATATGGTCCTTATGAAGGGATAAAGGATATATACCTAGTTTCTTTTCATTCTTATAACTGAAAGGTTTAAGTTTAATTATGCTACCTATCCCCTGAGTGAGTAAAAAGGTTTTTAATTTTCCATTCTATAGAACCCCAACTATAGAATTAGAACCTTTCTACAATCCAGTCTTATTTGTCCAAGTCCTTAAGGTTGATGCTACGGAGAAGGGAGGCCAAGTACTGATGGAATATGAAGCTTTATTTCAGGAATTCATGTTTATGACACATGTGGATCAAACTGAAAATAAATAGCCTTCAGGCTAATGAGGCATATATAACAGAATTTGTGTCCTCTCTCAAAGAAAGGTCAAACTTTCTGTCTTTGGTAGATTTCCTGGAGATGATACTCTCAATTAGATGTTGACTATTAGACATTTGCTCTGAGTGCAGAGTAAATCTATCAAAATCCTATGTTGTTCCCATTCTGTTTTGTCCCTTTAGTGGTTATGATGGTTTTATCTGGATTTCTAGAGATTTCACATTCATTAGCTGTGAGGATGTGGAAAGAGTTACAGACTATTGCCTAAAGTTGCCTTCAGTTTCTAATAGTTCTTTATCACAGTCTTTACATGCATAGGACAGCTGATTACTGACTTATTTATTTTATTAATTACCCTGCCATGTGGAATAACCAATGCAAAGAAAGAAAGAAGGAAAATTAAGTGACTTGAGAAGAGAGAAAGAGGACAGGTTGTATACCCAATGCAGAAAGGAGAATGGCATTTAATATTTAATTGTATTTCTAATAGGGAGCTACTGGAGTGTGCAGAGAAGGAGTGTGACAAATTTGAATCTATTCTTATGGAAACTCACTTTGGCAACTTTGTGATGTATGGACAATAATTGGAAAATAATTGAGTCATTTAGGCAAATATACTATGAGACTGTTAAAATAAGTTAGTCAGAGGTAATGAGAGCCTAAACTCAGGGGCAATTATTTAACTAAAGAGAAAACATAAGAGAGAAAAAATGTCATGGGGACAAAATCAGAGAGATATGGCAACTGAGTAGAGAAAGAGAGAGAATAGGGGAGAGTGAAAAGTCAAGGATAACTCCAAAGTGGTAAACTTAAAGACTTGAAAATATTAATACCTTTCATAAAAATATGGTAGTTTGAAGGAAAGTTTTTTTTTAATTTTTTTGCATTTCTGTGTGAGGGGGAGGAAAATCAATTCTCTTTTGGAAAACTTGAATTTGAGCTACCTCCATAACTTACAAATTGAAATATTAAATTGTTACACGGTGATGTAAGGAATCCTGAAGAGGGATATATATATAAGGCTACAATGCTTATGTGGGTGATTTTGATTAAGACCTAAACTATGTTATGAATGTTTTATTATGGTGCCATTTGAATATCATTATTCTGTGAAATGCTACTCTATCAAGAATTCTTTTAGCTGACTTCGATTCATGGTGTTCTGCCAGATGGGAAAAAAAGTTATTTTAATAAATAGTTTTCTGACTTGTTCTTCTATAAATCATAATAATTCTATGATAGAATTTTGACTATGTAACTATTTAAAGATTAATGCTTATTGGGGAAAGACATGAGTAATAATCTCATATCTAGAATAATGGTGTTAATGTAGATAGAACCAGGTAGAGGATTTTTACTTAAGGGAATAATGATTCACTTAAGAAATAAATATGCTAAAATATTTAACAAGATGATTCTGAAAAGTAGGGAAATATGAGGTACTAAGAGATACAAAGAAAAAAATATTAACCATATTCTTTTATAGGTCTAGGAATATAAACCTTTTTAAATGCCATTGGGGTTACAGAAAGTAATTTGAGTCTGACTATCAAAACTGTCACACAGGATGAGAGGATACTTTGTAGAGTTAAAATTATCTTAATTAAAGAAAAATATTAGAGATACATTATTTAACTTGATAGAAAATTAATTTAAAATTCTAGTAAAGGCTATAGATATTAATAGGCTAACACAAACTATAAAGGGTACTGGTGAATCATGGTGTAGCTACAAACATAGGTTAGGACTTTTTCACGAGGAATAATCTATGTCCTCTGGAGAAGAAACCTGGGACATTCTGGTTTAAAATATAAAGGAGCTTCACAACAATGCCAGTCAGCACAAATAGTATGAACCTGGCATGAAACAAGGGGAACAAAAGCTAGAAAGTACCTCATCTTAATCTTGGGGTGGAGCAGAAGCTTATTAATCCTCTGATTGTGGATAGTCCAGTAGTCCTTTTTATTCTTACTGTAATCCAAGAGAAAGGGGACATATATCAAGACTATGATTTCTTCCAGTTGGTACAATGAAGGAGATGAGGTGTGTTTTGTTAAAAAAAACAAATAAACATAGTTTATCTTTGCATACTTTAATGTATAATTAAAAGACCAATGTGGTCATTGTCTGTATGAAATTGAAATTCAAAAAGTGTGTTTCAGAAAATAGAAATGGGGCTAAGGATGCAGGTCATCTTGAACTCCAAAAAGTATACAAATAAGCTCATCATCAATTAAATAACTCCAAGTTAATGCAGGAACAGTACCATCAAGCTAACATGAGAAAACAAGTATTTTCTGCCCTTCCTTTTTACTAGCTTTATTGATATGTTAATTATACCTGAGTGAAGAATTAGTGCTTGGTTCAGAGAAAGGCAATAATAGAACTGGTGTTGAGATATATGAGACAGTGTGACTTTCAGTTTGCTTCCATAGAGCGAATTAAGGGAAATTTGGCAGCAATTTTTTTGGTTGTTGTTCAAAAATATAAAAACAGTTTACACATGGTGAAACTGACGCATAAAATAATTAAAGGATTTGCCCAAGATTACATAGGTTGTGTTTGAAGTAAGATCAGAACTCATCATTTACTTCTAAACCATCTTGATTTTTTACATTCAGTATTTTTAGTTATTTATAAAAATACAAAATATTACAGAGAGTGCTTGTTGTAAGGAAAACATTTAAATGCATTTCTAATATGTCAATGTTCCTCATATTATTAACTATTTCAGTAAGTTTAATGGATCATTAAATATCTTTAAAATATTCACAATAATCATATGTTCATATATTATATTAACTGATTAAATGACATAGATATTTGAATATTAAAAGAAATTTAAAAAATACAGAATCTAACTTGTTTGAAGCACATCATTTGTCTTTAGGTATTTATTTTGATTTTGTGTATAGTTTTTCAATTGAATACAAAATTTGTTATATCAAATATATCTCAGTAAAACATAACATGTTAATATTATATTAAATATCTTCAAGCAATCAAATTTAGTATTGAAGTACCTAGATGTTCATGTCTTTTTTGAGAATTTGCTAAAATTAATACATCTATGATTAAAGAATGATTCTTTCAGATAATTTTTCTATTGATTGCATCTCTAAGGTGACTTTATGAAACACCAAAGCTGGTATGAAATATTTTATATAAGAGCCTTTCAAATATGTTATTATAGGCCTAACAGTAAAAGACTACTGTGTATCCAGTATTCAAAGGATGACTAAAAGATATCAAAATTCCTCCTATTTATTATTTTCATTAAGGAAATACAACCACAGACCACTATAAATGTAACTATTTTATCTATTATACTAGCATGAAATTATTTCTTCTTTCTTAGCAATTTTATATAAAACCTGCATAATGTATACTTCTTTTTTTCTTTTTAAATCAAGAACCTATATCCTAAGAACATTAAAATCCTTAATAGATCCAATATTATGCTGTCAGCTATAATGCCATTACTTTTTTTATGTGTTTACAGTTATTTTGTATGAAACTCACTTTCTTCCCTTACTCCTTTTCTCATCTCATTCCCACTTCCTTCTCTTCTCTTTTTCTCTTCTCTATTTCCCTCCTTTTCTACTTTATATGTACATTTTATAGTGTTTAGGCACTGACTCAATAATGCAGAAGGCTTTATTGACTTATATCAAGCTTGAACCAATAATTCATGAGAACTATTAATCATTGCTGTATTTCCTCTATCAATATAATTCAAATCTTTTTTTTTCTGATTCTCACATCCGATTTTCTGAATTTCTCAAGTTTAAAAAAATATTAGTCTTTGGTGATACATTTTTGTAAAATTAGTGAGGCTGGGACTCTCCAGCACAGAAATAATACTTAGAAAAAAATTTTTTTTAAAAAGCACAGTAAACCTGTCAGAACATAAGATCTGAGAATTCTAGGAAATCTCATGGAGAGTTCAACAAATTGACAAACTTCAATGAAGGATTATATACCATGGTTTTCCTAGAATATAAAGAAATGCAAACAATGTCTATTTTTATTTTTCTTCTTTTGTTTTTCATATTCTTCCAAAGACAAAATGAAAGGCAAGATGGTAGAGGACCACACTAGATCTGAAGCCGGTTTTATTTCAAAGCCCATATAAAATATACTCTGTCTGTGTGATCCTATAAAATTCACTTTCAGATGTCTTTTCAGATGCTTTGCTAATTTTCAAAGACATATAATTATATTCA
The DNA here is from genome assembly GCF_027887165.1 of Monodelphis domestica. Classification (NCBI taxonomy): domain Eukaryota; kingdom Metazoa; phylum Chordata; class Mammalia; order Didelphimorphia; family Didelphidae; genus Monodelphis; species Monodelphis domestica. The sequence continues at coordinate 353,142,889 of NC_077229.1, read as the reverse complement.
TGCCATTCATGTAAGAGGGAAATTAGAGAGAGAAGTATAAGATGGAAAGTTGGCTTTAAGAAACTTGCATTGGCAAACCAGATTAAGGGAATTACAACATATGGGAATTTTAGTTCAGTCCCTTCCTCTAGCCTATTCCTTACACAACATCAAGCCAGGTGATGCAGTTTATATATAAGTTTTTGGCAAAATATTAGCCACACAACATTCTTGGATGGGTTCTTATATTGTAGTTCAAATTTCATCTTCCTCTGTAATAGTCTTAGAAAATGAATCTTGATTTAATTGCTTACATGTCAAACTAGTTCCTAGGGAAGAAGAAGAACAAAGATTTCCAGAAGATGAAGAAGATATACAGTTACCTGATAGAATTTCATCAGACAGAATGGCTGCAGTTAGAAAGTTCAAAGATGAGGAGATGATTCCAGTGGAAGAGGTCCTTCCAGGAGATGAGGAATAAAGACAGAACACAGCAGAACAGAATCAGACAGTAGAGTACAAACTGGACTGTGCCATGATAACAAGGACTGTGCAAAGAATCCAGCATAGAAGAAGGCAATCAAATTATGGATGTAAATTGTAAGATAATATGTTACATAACACAGTACATTTTCCACTATAGACACAAACAACACTAGGTATAGTATTACAAAGAAGTTTGAAGACACAAGTTAGAGACAACAGACAGCATGAGGAGTATCTGAAGATTTGGTGAGTATGGTTACTTTTAGGACACACTGATCACAAGATGTCATAAGATATTTTACCAAGTGATAGTATTCATGTAAATAAATGAATACGTATGAATCACATGGGAATAAAAATGATCACTCTACACAATAGTTTCATGAGATCTTACCTAAATGGAAAGTTTGCTTTTAAAACATTCAGTTTAAGAAACATCATATAGATTTTAGTATGGTCAGAGGGAGGAAATTTATATATACATACACATACATGTAAATATTTGTAAATACTGATAAATAATCTGTAAAATGCTTTGTAGATAACATATATGAGACAAATATGTAAAGCATATATAAATGTAAATCGTATAAATTTGTATAATACTTTGTAAAGGATTTGTAGATTTCTATAAATTTATGTATATTTAATATATTTCATTGTGAATTGTTGAAGAGTTGCTCATTTGAGAAAACTGTATATTTGTATATTTGTACAGTAACCCTTGTGCACATATGTTAATATGTATAGATATTTGTAAATTATCTATATACATAATTCTAATGTTACAAAAGTTAAATTCTTAGCATAGGAGACTCAATTTTCAAGTTTTCTATGAATAATTTTGTTTTCTGTATTAGGATAAGGGTTTAGCATAGAAAAAATTTTGTTTAAAATAGTTCAAATAAGATATTTTACATGTGGTCTGCACAAAATTTTTGCATAGTTTTTCTTCCTTATTTTTGTTTGATTAGACAGATATTTGTTTTTTGTAACAGTGTAAGATTCATTGAGTTTTTGTAATTTTTGTTTCTTTTCTTAATTTTTACTAGATTGTTATAATATTTTTAGATAAATTTGTTTTAATGTATTAGTTTAGTGTGACAGTATAGTCTTTTAAACAACTCATTCAGAAAAGTTTTGTATTTTGCATCTTTATTATTGTATTAGTTCCATTTGTTTTTGAATATTCTACTATTGTTTTGCAAATGTTTTTATTTTAATTTTGTTTTCTGTCAAACTGTTTATTGTATTTCTCTTTTTTCCCCTATGTTAAATCCCTAGAGTAAGGTAATAAATAAGAGTAGGATACAGAGATAAGTATAGGGTAGGATTCTTTGTATGTTATTTGGGTGGAGCATAATAAAATTAGTCTAGAATAAGGGGATTTATATATTTATGGGTGATCTTACAAGAAATTTTTCTTCAACAAATTTGCTCAGATGATCAGAGGGAGGAATATAATAGGAACATTAGAGAGAGAAGCATAAAATAGAAAGTTGGCTTTAAGAAACTGGCACTGGCACATGCCAAAGAATTTTGGAGAAAGTATTCTAGAACCCAGGGGGTGAGAAAAAAGGGTTAACTGCTAGATGACTGTCACTTGGTCCTGGGTCTTGATCTTGACCTCCCATTTGGATAGTGGTTCTACCCAAGCAGAGTGAGGAAGAGCTGCTTCTAGGAGCATTTCCTATCTCATGTCTTTGAAGAAGAAAACACTACCCTTTAATCCTTCTCTGTGGTTCCTGATCAGCTGAAGAGAAGTTTGGAGCATATATGATTTTCTGTGCTGTCTGTGAGTGTGTGCCAACTTTCCTGGAATTTATTTTAAGTTAGGTTGGACTTTGGGTTCCAACCCAGGTCAAACCCTGCAAAGTGAGCTCTGTCATTCTAAGCCACTGTTAAAAAACCCTTGAAAACAACTTTTGAGAGCAAAAGTAGGATTTTTAGCCAGGCAGATCTTAGACAGATTTTTGGATGATTTAGTTAGATCAGGGAGTGTCAGCTAGCCTCAAGTAACTGAAGAGTTTTGTCTTGCATAACAAGATGGGAGTGAGAGAAGAAATTTAGAAGTAGGGACTTCTCTTTCCCTAATCCTCACCTCCTAATTTATTTTTAATTAAAGAGTTGTTTTTATATATCTAAATATTTCATTGTTTTCAGGGCCTTGCACATTTCTGGCTCAACGAGTGAAAGTGGCCATCTTCTTCCTTTTCACTAGTAGTTGAGACACCCACAAAATTACAGCTGGGTATCTATATAGTCCCTAACACCTCGGTCCCCTTTCACCAACTTGTTTTTTCACTCACAAATAGTTACATCTGTAGAATCACATATTCAGAAGATTCTTATATGGTTGTTTAGGACATGTTCTATTCCCACATACCCTGACATCAAGATGATCAGGATGGTGGGTAAGCGCTTTCCTTAGGCATTGATACTGATTCAAGAAATTGGTCCTATTACATTTTAAGAAATGAAATAAGATCAAACAAGTTGGTGGAGTAGCAGGAATAAATACAGCTGAATTAGATCTACCTTACTCCTCCATAAAGATCTTGAACATGCACCAAATAAAGGCCTAATTAGGAAATCCAAGAAAAAATGCCCTATACTAATTTTCCAGCCTAGAGTGAAATAGTAAACAGGTAGTTATTATCTCTCACCAACTCATTGAAAGATTCAAGTGTACTAAGGAGATGATCTGGATATTAGCGTGGTATCATATATTACAAAGTAATTATGAATTCTAGGTTATGTACTCAGCAAGGAACAATTTCAGAAACAAGTAAAAGCTAAATATTGTTGACCCTAGGATTGGAGTGGAATGGAGGAGGGATCTCAGTTCTAACCTACAAAGTCATCAGAAACTTATAACAGAATAAACAATGTAGAAATCTCAGAGCAAAGTAGGGCCTGTGATTCTGTTTCTCTGAACCAGAAAAAGTGTCTGAGTCCAGCATCCTTATACTGAAGCTCTAAAGAGGAATATATAAAGATATCTATATATCTATCTATCTATAGATAGATAGATATATAGATATAGTTTTTCAGACTTAAACCCAGATAAAGTAGTCACAGAAGTCAGAGCAGTCAAACAACCTGAATAACATTTAGTATTTGTGTATGTTAGTGACTTTGTATAACCTGATGCCATTAAAGTACTTGTGAAGACCTTACAACATCCTTGAAATATTGGTAAGTTGGTCCAATAACTCTGATTGTGTTAGTTTGATGAAGATGCTTTTAATAATCCAAGAATTTTTATAAACAGTTCATGAAACTATTCTTTGCAAGTTGACTCCAGATATTCTTTCTTAACATTGAGCACAAAGAAAATATTTTGCCTCTTGGTATTCCCTGTGCTTAACATAATAAGTACTCAATGAACATTTCTTTTTTGTTGGCTTCTTAATTAATATGAATAAATTCTGATTAATTGAAGATTATTTCATATCTTATAATTTTGCTTAGGTTAATTTTTTGGTTAGTTTCTTTTTTAATTAAATCTCTATCATTCTGTAAATAAACCTTAATGTCATCTTCAAAGAGGGATGATTTTGTTATCTCTTTGCCTATGCTTATTTCCTCAATTTCTTTTTAAATTTTGTAGGCCACGTTTCCCACACAATATAGTAATGGTGATAATGGACATTTTTGCTTTATGATCTCATAAGGAAGGTCCAGAGTTTATCCACATTGAAGATAATGTTGGCACTTAATATTATATATTTGGGGTGTATGGGGTGCTCAGGGAGGGGTAGTATCTCTAGTATGGAGGGCTTGTCATTCCCTCCTAAGGCAGCTCTCCAGCCTCTGACCCCCACCTGACAACCAGCTCTCATTTGTGGCTCCCAGTAGTTGCTAGCATGCGGCAGCGGCCACATCCTGGGCAACGGCTTCCACAGGCCGGCCAAACCTTGTGAGGGTAGCCATCGGGTCGTCGACTCCTGGTGAACCAAGGCTTTGCTCACCCAGCATGTGAAGACTGCTTCGGCTGAACAGACGGAAGAAACCAATTAGAAGGTTCAACGGCTGAGATGGCGACACAGCAAAGCACTGTGGAGTGCTTAGGGTGTGTTGGAGCACAAAGGACAACATGGCCATCCAATGCAGCTGAGGAAGTCTCCAGGTGTAACGATTTTTCGTGCCACTGGGCCCAGGCTTCCAATGCCAAGAGAGTGGGACTGTCTCTGTGCATCAACTTTTCCACTTAAATTTCATTCACACACAAGTATCTTTGTGCACACTCATCTAATCTAACCCCATGCACCCTCTTCAAGACCTGTGGCAATGGGGGAGTGGCGACGCAACAGGTGGAGGTGACCACTGGCAGTTGTAGTCACAAACCTGCATGTAGGCGGCCCATGGACCAGTGGTTGCTGGGCCCTGTAGGGCAGCAGAGATGTTCGGCAGCATCCTGGGTGACTGAGCAGCCCTCTCTAGGACAGCACTGCTCACCCTAATCAAGGGAGGGGACTAGAAAAGGTGTCCCAAACATTGCCTGCCCTACAAACACCTGGTCAGCACACTACGGCTGGCGGGTCATGCCTTTAAGCAGTCGAAATCAAAAGAAACAAAATACAAAGGAACTCCTACTAGGAGCATGGAACATCAGAACATTACTTGATAGAGAGAATACCCCAAGACCTGAGAGAAGAACAGCTCTAATTGGTAAAGAACTGGCACGATATAACATCGACATTGCAGCATTAAGTGAAACATGCTTACCAGAAGAGGGATCACTCAGTGAACCCACCACTGGATACACCTTCTTCTGGAAAGGTAGAGCCACAAATGAAGACAGAATCCATGGTGTTGGCCTGGCTATCAAGACCAGTTTGCTCAAACAGCTGCCAGACTTGCCTGTGGGCATCAGCAAGAGGCTCATGAAGATCCGTTTACCTCTCAGCAAAGACTGGTATGCCACAATCATCAGCACATATGCCCCAACACTGACCAGCACAGAGGAGACCATCGAGCAGTTCTACTCTGACCTGACTGCCGTCCTGCACATAGTGCCCCCAAATGACAAGCTGATACTACTGTGAGACTTCAATGCCCATGTTGGCCAGGACCATGAAAGATGGAAAGGAATGCTCAACAAACACAACATGGGCAAAATGAACAACAACGGCCTACTGCTACTCAGCAAATGCTCAGAGTTTGAACTCACCATCACAAACACTGTGTTCAAAATGGCGAACAAATATAAAACAGCGTGGATGCAGCCACAATCAAAACAGTGTCATCTCATTGACTACATCATTGTACACTGGTGAGACATCCAGGATGTAAAGATCACTAGAGCCATGAGAGGAGCTGAATGCTGGACAGACGACCAATTGGTTAGAGCGACTCTTCAAATGCGCATTGCACCTCGCCATCCAAAATGAGCCCAGACAGTTCGCACATTTTACAATGTGAGTCGTCTTAGAGATCCATCATATTTGTAAACATTCCAGTCCTGCCTGGACGACAAGCTGTCTGCCAAGGGACCACTCACTGGAAGCTCAACTGAGAAATGGAACCAATTCAGAGACTCAGTGAAGGAAACATCAAAGGCAGTCCTAGGCCCCAAACAACACAACCACCAGGACTGGTTAGACAAAAACAACACTTCTATTGAAGACCTATTGAGCAAGAAGAACAAAGCCTTTATGGAGTGGCAAAATAACCCAAACTCTGCTCCTAAAAAGGACAGATTCAAGTCTCTCCAAGCCACGGCACAGTGTGAGATCAGAAAGATGCAAGACCAATGGTGGGGAAAAAAGGCAGAAGAAATCCAGTGGTTTGCTGATATGAAAAACTACAAACAATTTTTCAGTGCCCACAAGACTGTCTATGGGCCATTAAAACCCACCACTACTCCCTTGTTATCCTTTGACAGTGACACTCTCATAAAAGATAAAAAAGGCATCAGCAACAGGTGGAAAGAACACTTCAGTCAGCTTCTCAACCGACCCTCTTCAGTCGACCAAAACGTCCTTGACCAGATCCCCCAAAACCGCACCATTGAACAACTTGACATCCCTCCTTCAATAGAGGAAGTCCAAAAAGCCATTAAACAAATGAGTGCAGTCAAGGCACCCGGTAAAGACGGGATCCCAACCGAGGTGTACAAGGCCTTAAATGGAAAGGCGCTCCAGGAATTCCACATAGTGCTGACCAGCATATGGGAAGAGTAAGACATGTCCCCAGAACTCAGAGATGCCTCCATCATAGCCCTATACAAGAATAAAGGCGCACGAGCAGCCTGTGACAACTACAGAGGCATCTCACTACTCTCTACTGCTACAAAGATCCTCGCCCGTGTTATAAACAACAGACTCCTGTCATCTGTTTCAGAGCAGAACCTGCCTGAATCACAATGTGGCTTCCAACCAGATCGCAGCAGCATCGACATGGTCTTCATGGTGAGGGAAATGCAGGAAAAATGCCTTGAGCAGAACCTAAGTCTCTACATTGTCTTCATAGACCCGATGAAGGCTTTCGACACAGTGAACAGGGATGCATTGTGGGTGATCCTCAGCAAGCTCGGCTGCCCAGCAAAATTCGTCAAACTGATCCAGCTCTTTCATGTCGACATGATAGGGGAAGTCCTATCTGGTGGAGAGACTTCTGATCGCTTCAACATCTCCAATGGTGTGAAACAGGGCTATGTCCTCGCTCCGGTACTATTCAACCTATACTTCACCCAAATATTAGGACATGCTGTGATGGATTTAGACCTGGGCATCTACATCAAATACTGACTGGATGGCTCACTATTCGACCTTCGCCGCCTGACTGCAAAAACAAAGACAAGAGAGACTCATCCTGGAAGCTCTCTTCTCAGATGACTGTGCTCTCATGGCCCACCAAGAAAATCATCTCCAAACCATTGTGGACAGGTTCTCTTCAGCAACAAAACTGTTTGGCCTGACTATCAGCCTCAGCAAAACAGAGGTGCTGTTCCAACCTGCACCAGGGAGGCCAACTAACCAGCCATGCATTATAATCTATGGCATGCAGCTTTCCAATGTCAGCACTTTCAAGTATCTGGGCAGCACCATCGCCAACGACCAGTCCCTAGACCATGAGATCAATGCCAGGATCCAAAAGGCCAACCAGGCACTCGGGCGGCTGTGCTGCCAAGTCCTCCAACACAGTGGTGTAAGCACTGCAATGAAGCTCAAAGTGTATAACACAGTGGTTCTCAGCTCGCTCCTATACAGTTGTGAGACATGGACACTGTACTGAAAGCACATGAAGCAGTTGGAGCAATTCCACCAATGCTTCCTCTGGTCAATCATGAGGATCTGATGGCAGGACCAAATCACCAACCAGGAAGTCCTCGACAGAGCCAACTCCACCAGTATTGAAGTAATGGTCCTCAAAACCCAGCTACAATGGTCTGGACACGTCATCCACATGGACCCACAGTGAATACCAAGACAGGTATTCTATCTAACTGTCAGCTGGACTCAGGAAACAAGGCCAACCAAAGAAAAGATTCAAGGATCAGCTAAAGTCAAACTTGAAGTGGGCTGGAATTACACCAAAGCAACTAGAACTCGCTGCCTCTGTCAGAAGCAGCTGGCGAACCCACATTAACCATGCCGCCACCACCTTTGAAGATGAGTGATGTCGATGTCTTGCTGCTGTGTGTGAACACCGACACCAGGTCACAACCGCACCTCCCATAACAACTGGTGTCCCATGCCCCATGTGCCACAAACTTTGCGCCTCAGTCTTTGGACTTCAAAGCCACATGAGGGTACATCAATAGATGATAATGCACAAAGACAATAGTCATTCTTGGTCACCAAGAGACTACCACTAAATATAGATATTAAGAAAAGATCCATTTATCTTTATTCTTTCTGGTGTTTTACTAATAGGTATCACATATTGTCAAAAACTTTTCTCCTGCTTCTATTAATATAAACAGTTTTTGTTGTTTCTGTTATTAATATGATTAAATATGTAAACATCTTTCTAATTTTCTCAGGAATTGTAATAAGTAAATTATTTTATGTAGGATTATCAGTTTTATTTTTTTTGAGTCAGCTTTCTCATTAGAAATTAATCTTTCTCCAAATATATAGATCTATCTTGATTTATATAAGTCTAATAATTAAATAGTAAGATAATATGAAGTTTAACTTTATTAAACATAATTGTGAAATTTATCTGATAACAAACAAACAAACAAACAAAAAAGCAGAGCAGTTGATATTCCTTCTTGTTCTTGTGCCACAAAAGACAACATATATCATAACAAATCAGATGCCGATATCTCATCTTCTGGAAAAGATTCATTGAAACTGTCACTGATTATCAAGATGGGCAAACTGTGAGTGTGTATAAAATGTTTACCTTTCTTCTGGTTTAAAATAAAGGTTCTTGATTAATGAAACTACTTAAGTACTATATATATATATACATATATAAATATATGGAAAATACTATATATAATTTATAAATAAATTAATGCTGATGAATCTGAGGAGCCACCTCTAATTCATTATATTGTCAAAATTGACAAAAAGGAGGGAAAGATAAATGTTAATGGGAAAAATGGGTACATTATTTTTCTTTTGGCATATTTGTGAAATTGTTCAGTCCTTTTAGAAAATAATTTAGAATTATGACACAAAAGTTACAATTTCTACATAGTCTTTGACCCAGTTATATTGCTGAAAGGTTTATATATCAGAGAGATCAAGTAAATATGGGGAAGTGATATATTTGAAGAAATACTTCCCCACCAAAATGAAGAAAAAGTATTGGAAGATATTCTAATAGAACATGACAAAATTATCAAAACCCTATATAAACACATTTAGAAAAAAACCAGATATTTTTCAAGTAATATTAATGATTGATAATTCACCTGAAGGTAGTTTATATCATCTTGATTCAATGAAACAACTGAGATTCAAAATGGAGAAAAATATAGGAAATTAGCAAGATGTGTCAACATCAACTAAAAGAAAACAATTATCTATCATGGATTTATCTGTGTGAAGAAGAAAGATTTCCGATTGTGTTTTAGGATGGAGTTGTTTTTACCATGTACTACAGAGGGGACATACTTAAGAAACCTAGATTTAGTGATAGAGATTATAAAAAGATATCATAGATACAGTGTAACACATCAAAGAAGAGTGTAAAATTAAAATAAATTATTTTGTTTTTGTATTTTTAAACATGATGCTATGGCCAGAAAAGTGTGTTCTTAGATCCTTATACTCTCCAAAATATATGTTTAAGTGGTGGACAATATCAGAATTCATGTGAAAACCGGATGAATATCATTCCTATTTTCCTTTCTGATAAATTGGTTTTTACTTAACTTGCTATTAGTGACATGAGAGAGAAGATTACATTCTAATACTTCTATTCAAATGAAAATAAAAAAATCTTATATACTTGTGCAATAATCTATAGGATTTTGAATATAGAAGAATAATAGGTAAACTGATACTTGTCCAAGGAAGATTTCAACTTGAATCCCATGAACATATAAAAAGAACAGAATGAAAATAAAATTATCCTCTAAAGTACAACTTGACCAAAGGTAGGAAAAGGTTAAGTAAGTTATACAAGGTAGGATGTTGAACCTGAGATATCTAACATTTCTGTCTGTTCTGAGAACAATAAAGATTAATTGGGTTCCACTGATACTAATCATTGAAATTGCATCCTATTCAGTATGATACCCTAATAGTAGCTATGGAAGCTTCTTCTGGTTCAGTTCTGTTTGAAGTCTAGTCAATGTGATGAAAACAAAAACTCTCACGAATTTAAAATTATATATAAAGTATTTAAATGAACCTTACATGTATTGTCTCACTTTAATTGACTGATAACATCTAGAGGTACTACAAAATTACTATAGAAGAAGCACTGCTCCCACTTTATATATGATGTAGGTGAGGCTCAAAAAGACTAAACTAATTGACAAAGGACACAATAGTTTTAAGTGAGAAAAGTGAGATATGAACCAGTTCTTTATTTCACAAAGTCCATCAACCTATCATGCTTTCATGTACCATTATGCAAAATTCTGGATTCTAGAGGTAACATGATGGTTTCTAAGCACACTATCACTCATACGATGCTATATCCTTATTGGAATTTGTACAAGTTTTTAGACAGGTGCCTAGTCAAATGAAGGTAGCATATTTTCTTTTCATGTTTATTGAAAATAAAGCTGAATACTTTTGATTCAGTTCAATGAATATTTATCTGCTACATGAGCCATATCATACAAGGCCAAAGAAAATATGAGTAGCTTTCTACTCTCATAAAAATTTTAATCTAACAGGTGGAAACCAGAAACAATACATAAATAAACTATTTGAAATAAAATCATAAAAAAATCACTTGAGAGACATAAAGAGAGTCAGATAGACAAAAAGAAAGATGATTTTGCTTTAAGAGCTCAATTAAGGCTTAGTGGAACAGAAATCATTTGAAGTGGGTCATTTGAAACAATATCCTAGATTTCTTAGGAATGGTAACTCTAGTATTTAGAATTTTGGAATTCATTTATCTGTATTTTTTAAACTAACCTCATATTTTTAGCCTAAACCCATTTACCAACATTTCTATTTTCATGTGGCAGACACCAGATTAATTAAATTTCCATAGATAAAATTTACCTCTTCCTTCTATCTTATGGAACACTCCCATGTTTATTCTGTTACTTAATGAGAAGGTGATATGTAGAAATAGTATGTAGGAATTATTTTCCCCATAGAACATACATCTTTCTGATAACCATATCAAACTTAATATTCACAAAATATTGTGATATTCTCTAAAGAAATATGATTGTTGGGCCTGAAAATTCATTTACTCTAGTCACAGTTTTAATATTTGCATTAGTGTATTTTTTGGTTTCTCCTTAAACCTTATAGATTCCAAAAACAAAACAGGATGTATCAGGACCATTGATTTCCTTCATGAGTACACACACACACACACACACACACACACACACATACACACACACACACACACACAAGAAATACACCAACCAGCAAAATGGGAAATATTTTCATTTATTTACATATCACTTTATGTACATTTGATTAAGATGCAATTAAGATTACATTGACTAGAAATAAAATACAATAAAATATTTTATCCACACATTAACCGTTCCCTACACAAACACACTCAAATAGCAATGAATCATTTATTGTATCTGTTTTTTTTATCTCATATACTTTCAGTTCTTGCATTGTACTGAAAACTCAAATTACTTAGTAAGACCTGCATCTTATTGCTTTTGACTACAGTTTTGAAATAGCCCTAATTACTGAAATGAACTAATATTAGTTCTAATGATCCAATTTTCTTTTCTCTATCTTCATATAGACTGAATAAGATTATACTAACATGATTTAAGAAGATGAGGTCTTAATAAAGGAGCAAACCATTTTTAAATCAAGGGCTTTGAAAACACCAACATTTTAAAATGTTTTAATGACTTGTTTCTACAGCTAGGAACTCTATTGATTGTTTAAATGAAAGAGAGACTTTTTGAAATCTTCAAAGAATTCGAGTACAAAATTCTCTTTAATTTTCTACAATTCACATTTCCTAAATTTCATAATAACTATTCTACCTATTATCTCACCTGACATCATAAACTCACAGAATCATATATCTAGAAATATATTCAATTGTAGTAGTCATATTTTATTGACTTTTTATTTCTTTTTTCTCAATTACAACTAAAAAATTATTTCTTTTATCTTTAAGCTTTTGGTTTCAAATTCTCTCCATATCTCCTTTTTCTTTTCCTTCATTCAGAAAACAAGCAATCTAATATATTAAACATGTACAGCTTTGCAAAACATTTCCAAATTGGCCATGTTTTAAAAGAAAATACATATAAATACAAGAAATATAAAGTTAAGTTATACTTTTAGCTTCATTCATATTTGACCATTTTTTTCTAGAGGTGGATGACATCTTTCATCAGAAGTTTTGGAGGTTTCCTGGATCATTATATTGCTGCGGATATCAAAACATTTCACAGTTGATCATTGTACAATAATGTTGGTAATATATGAAGTGATCTCCTGATCCTGCTTACTATATTTTGCATCAATTGATAGAATGTTTTCCCTTTCTGGAAGCATCCTGCTCATCATTTCTTATAACACAATCATATTCCATTGCAAACATATACCACAATGTACTCAGCCATTTCCTAATTGATGGACATCCCCTCAAGTTACAATATTTTATTACAATAAAAAGACCTACTAAAATTATTTTTGTATGTAAAGGACCTTTTTTAATTCTTTTAAATCTCTGAGACATAAACTGATGTTTTTTATTGCTGGGTCAAAGCACAATTTTAGAGCTTTTTGATAATACTTTCAAATTAATTCCTGTAATCCTAAAGCTTCATTTAATAGATGAATAATTGAGGCATGAAAAAGCTAAATCAGTGCCAAGTATCACAGAGTCAGTAAATGGTTGATTTTGGGGTCAAACTCAAGTCCTATTATAAGGAAGTCCAATCTCCAATTACCAATCTTTATTTTGAAATAGATAAATAATAAACATTTTTATTTTCTTATTTCTAACTCTCTTTTATTTTTATCTTATTGTTGTCATATAGTTAATCAAAGCACTACTGAAAAAAAAGAAATATCACAATCCAGATTAAGGATGAAGACTTGTGGACAAAATTAACATATTAAGTATAGATCCTGGTCAAGCAAGGAAGATTCCCCAAAGGACAAAAAGATAAGGCAAAATGAGAAAATCCCAGGAGGATTCAGAGAGCTGATATAAAATTTAAGTCAAATATTTTCCTAGGATTTATAGCTTTTTTGAGAAAATGGTGTTTACCTGAATACAACTAATGGTTTATAATAAACCATTTGTCAAACAAAATATAAGTAATCGGATGCTGAGATTCAACAGCAAAGCAGAGATTGTTTTTTATAATATACACATATATAACTACATATATTTTGTTAAATATATTTTATGTGTTCTATAGATTTATATGCTTTATACTTATGTCTTGTTACTGGACACCCATGACCCTGGAAAAAGGGACTAAGGCTGTTGACCCTGAACATCTCTTCCTCATAAATCAACATCATGTGCAAGTCAAGACATCACTTATCCACTGATACATTGTGATGTCATTGGTCTTAAAATCAAAGTATGAACAACAAGATAAGTAGTCAGAAATTAACTAGTAGATAGCAAAGGATTAATAATAAGTGAAAGGATTGAAATGACAGATCAGGCAAACTATTCAAGGAGACAGGATGAAATAGAAATATTTGCCTAACTAGATTTAATAAAGAGTAATGCCACTCAGTCATATGAGAAAGGAGTGTAAGAGGAGAAAGACCTTATGTCTGAGGGATAGAAGATTAGGAAGAGTGAGAATCAGCTGCTAATGAAAAGTGGCCTCAATATTTTCTGTAAAATATTAGGTAAGTTTCTCAGCTCAGAGAGTGGAGGAGGGGAGACAAGAAAAGTTTGAGGAGGGATGAAAAGTTTGGAAGAGCCACTGTTTCAGATGAGGTTATGGGTTGATAAGGGAGGCATAGAAGAATCACATAATAGCAATGAGGGCCCAGTTGCACTACGTAACAACATTTTAGTGGATCTAGTCAAAACTATTGCAAGATGATCTCCTGTTATTCTGAATTCCTAGAAATACCATTATATCCATTTAATACATCTGCTTGTTCTGAGGTAGATAGGAAAAATCTTACCATACTTTTATTAGAGATATCAAAATAAAAAGTAAATCACCAAGATGTAGATTCTTCCCTACTTGTCTCACTACTGCTATTTCAGAATTACCCTCCTCCTACTCTCTCTTTGACAAAATCAGAAATCCAAATTCAATATTCCTTGGAAATGGGATGGATAAGGTAAGTAATCTATTCATGCTAAAATTCAGGTAACCCTATTTATAGTATACCTTCTACTCTTCCTATATATTATATATCTCTATCACTTTTCTTTGTGTCATCTAAATAACTATTGAATAAATGTGCTTTAAATCATTGAATGGTTGATACAATTTACTGGACAGGGGTAGATATGTGACACAATGGAGAAATAGCCAAGCCTGAACAAGGAAGGTCCTGGGCTCAAATTTGATTCATATCCTTCCTACCGGTGTGAACTTGGGCACGTCATTTAAGACCAATTTCTTTGCCCTTTTTGCTCTTCTACTTTGGAACTGATATTTAGTTTTGATTTTTATATTGACAATAAGGTTAAAAAAAGAATTTGCTGGAACATTAAGTTTATAAAATCAATATATTTATAATAAGATTATTATATTATATATTTATAATATGAAATAATTAACATAGGCAATTGAAACCAGATTGTGATGGACTTTGAATATTCAGCTAAGAAAATAAGAGCTTACAAGTAATGGAGTGGCTAGGTAGCAAACTGGATAGAGTGTCAGACCTCCAGTCTGCAAAACCTGAGTTCAAAATGGACTTTGTACACTTACTATCTATGTGACCTTGGGCAAATTAAATAACCTCTTCTTGCCTCCATTTATGTGCCTTTTAAATGGGGATAACAATACCATCTACATCCCAGGATTTTTGAGGGAATCATATAAAATAATTATTGCAAGCACTGAACATAGTTCATGGTCCATTGTAATTATGATCAATTATAATGTTGAAGCAGAAAAATTAAATATGCCTTCCTTGTAGAAGTGGGGAGTATAGTTATGCTATAAAACATATATTAAAAAATAATGTAGATGTATGGGTTTAATCTCTTGGAACTTTCAGTTTTCCATTTTTAATCTTTGTTATACATAGAGATTCACTAGCTTGTGGGAATAGAATTATAGTAAATATAAATAAAATATTTTTTCAAAGAGAGGGTAAATAATCACTCACATGAACAAAGAAAAATGAAGATAATTTTATTTATAAATTTTATTAAATTTTTGTTGAATATATTACCAAGTATTTACTTAAATACATTGTTGAAAGTGTAATTTCAAACTCTAGTTTTGTAAATGAATTATATCACATCAATCAATCAACAATTATCATAGAAGTGGCTAATAATTTATAAAGTCTTTCTTTGCTTCTCTATAAAGTTGTTTAATAAGGTTTCATTTTAAATTCATAAAACAATACTATTTAACTGTGATTTGATATCATCAATGAATCTTCCAAGTAATTAAAATATAAAATGAGTTGAAGATTTATTATGTATATAAAATAATTTATTACTTTCTGTTCATGCTTCTACATGAAGTGGTAAGAAATCTTGGCTTGAAGAACTGAACAGGTGTCACTAAGCCATTTCTTTATCTACAAATTTTCACTAAATAAGTTAAATGAAAATTATTTAATAAAGACATATACTCTGCCCAATGCATATTTTGTCCATTGTTCAGCAAAATACTTTTATTCTTCCACACTAAATCATCAGATGACACTTTATATTTAATTTATGTTCATTTCAGCACCAATAATATTTTTTATCCCCTCCAATATGACTAGCAATGAGTGTTTGGGCAGATGGTATATTTTTTTTGTCAAGTTCCTAAGAAAAAGAACTAAAAATATCAATTTTCTAAATATTTATATACTGATTTTGCTTTAGATCAGATCATTCAATGAAACAGTCAATATATGTATATTTTCCAGGTAGTTTCTACTACTTGTAGAATACAAAGGATGTACTTTGTGATAATAAACTGAAATCACAAATCACAAATAAAATGTTTAAAAAACTTCATTATTTCTTAAGGTTTTTTAAAACTCTTTAACAATATTACATTTATAAAGTATTGCTATATATCAGTCTAATCTAGTTGATTTTTTTGTCTGTGTTGTATGTGCTTTCACCCGGGAATGAGTAATTGGAAACTTTTCCATATTACCTGAGGAAAGAAAAAGTTCATTTACTATAATTTAAAAGAGTAATAATTTAATAATGAGCATAGTAACAAATATCTAAACTTCCAAGAAACCACTAATATTTAAATTAATTTCTAATTAAAACTTTTAATAACATGTTTGTCATTCTAAATTTTAATTAGAAAGATTTTTCCATTAAATCTTTGTTGCTCACAGGGCTATAGGTAGTATGAACACCTTTCTTGGGACTACTTTTTCAAAAAATAAATTTCGTTAAAATTTCTCCAAATGTTACTGGATTTCTCATACTTAGATCAAAATATTCTATTACATGAATTTTTCAAAATTTAATTGCCTGTTTTTCTGTTGTGAGACATATAGGTATGTTCAGTTAATATAAATTCTTATGAGTTTTATTAAAAATAGGTTAAGTTCTGTTAAAAATAGGTTAAGAATTCCTTTGTTTTCCATTATAATTATAGAGTATATTCCAAATAATATTTGTATCTCAAAACATAATTAGTTTTACAAATAGTCCATGTACTCATGCAACTCTGCAATATTTTACAAATCCAAAAATTCCATAATAAATGAATTAATATATTTGTTTGTCCATTGACAGTTTAATTTATTTTTCTAATTTGATGGGACATGTTAGCTCATATTTCTTCTAATTTATGTCTCTTTTATGATTAATAGAGAGCCAGTTTGCAATTGTGCTTAAAAAACAGCCTGGAAGCCCAAAAACTTTGGTCTCCAACTTCTTACCTCAAATCCTGCCTCTGAGGTACCCTAAATTCCAATAAATTTCAAAGAAGGTATTTCTTTGGTGGCAGGAGTTACTTTACCCAAATATTATTAAATTAAGATAATCACAGCTCTAGTTCATTTCTCTATCCCTATTCTTTTATTATAAATGAGTTAAAACATTTCTAAGTGATATTAATAATTTATGCTTCTTCTTTTGAAAATTATTCACATCTTTGATGCATTTATCTGTTGTTGACTAAAAAGTAACTACTGCATGTTTTTTAAGTGTCTTAAATAGTTTAAATGACTCTTTTCATGAACTATTAGCATGTGATTCCTCCATTGGAAATTTTAACTTTCAAAGACTCCCACCTTTTAGGGAACTAGGATATAATTTAATGGAAGAGATGGATATAACTGAAAAATCACTGAACAAAAGATGGGACCATGGGACTGAATCATGAAGGTCATTTACTCGTTTTGAATGACATTTTCTTAATTATGCCTATTTTTCTTTCTTCTTTCCTTTATTTTCCTTTTTTAAAATGTTAATGAATATTTAATTGAGTGAGAGCCGAGCACGCGCGCACGCGCACGCGCGCGCGCGCGTGTGTGTGTGTGTGTGTGTGTGTGTGTGTAGGGCTGTATTTAATTCTGCATTATTACTTGTAATTAGAACCTGTAATAGCATAAACAATCAAATATTAAAACCCATACTTTATCTCAAATTCATTTTCCTCTTTCCCCTTTACTTTGCTTTAAACAAACCTGCTGTGATGTTCATTTTGTTTTAGCCAACACTTTACTCTGTTCTTCAATTTTTATCATATTAATTTTCTTTATTATCAACTATTTTGAATTTTTCCCAATATTTCTATCAAACTGGGTTTCCTTACTCATCTCTTTTTCTGTTTTTTTCTCATGTTTCTCATGTTTTATTAATATAAATGGATAACACATGCAATAATTCTCTGAAATTAATTACACCCTCCACCTGCAACACTTCTGATGGCTAACACATATTTATATTTTGCTTTTACTGTCTCTTGACAATTTATTATTATGAACTACTAATACTTTAAATATATTACCTCATTGTGAATTTAGAATTTTTTAAAAATATCTTAGCAATTGGCAGTAAGTGTTCAATTATTGTGCTTATGTATGCGTGTGTGATAATAGTTAGGTAAAGTGTAGATTATTAATGATTTAAAGACTGATAAATTCTGAGTTGCAAGATACTAAAGGAATCATACAAATCCTAGCAAATAGAGTTATTCCATATATGGTGAACCTTGTAGATTACTATCCAGGCTTTATTTATGTATATTCATTGAAAAAAACCTTCTCAATTCAAGAAGTCACTTCACTCTCACTCACATCAAAGTGTTAGTTCATTTCTTTTCGATTCTGTGGCTTCCAGACATTGGTCAGACTTCTTCCCTCTACAGCCTTAAATCACAATTCCCATGTTTTCACGACATGTATGTGCATATGTATATATACACATATGTGTATTTATGTGAATAAACACAGCTATATTTATAGTACTTCCACTTTTAAATTTATAATCATTTGTCTGGCTAATTGTTTACAAATAATTTTGATACCATTTTCTTTCTAATGCTATGTTATAAAAACATTAATTATGATATATATATAGTTGAAATATTTTTATGCATTATTCTTTTTCATTGTCAATTACTGGATGCTAAATAACAGATTAAAGTTTTGGAGGGCCACACAAAATCACAATTATATATATATATACATATGTGTGTGTGTGTGTCTTTGTGTGTGTCTTTGAATTCATGCTCTTTTTTCTTATGTTAGAATTCCCCCTTTTGGATCATTGCTGTTAAAGAAGTCTATCCATACATGTCTCCTCTGAAAAATAACTAATTAAGCAATGTAAGAGCACAACTATTTCTGAAGTGGTAGCCAATATATTTAGAGTTCAATTATTCCATCAAATTTCTAGGAAGGATGATAAATTTGAAATTATTAAAACATTTATATCATTCTAATGTATAACTGTGGAGGACTTTGTTTCAAATGTGTCACAATCTAAAATGCTTTAAGAATATGTTCAGTTGCTAATTCAAAAAGAATCAACCATACATAGAAAACTCTATATTCTTCTAGTTACTCTTCAAAACTATAAGTCATAGGATCATGAATTTATAATTATACTGGGTCTTTGAGGTCATTTGGTTCCATGCTCTGGCTTTTTAAATGAGGAATCACAAAGATAATTTAAATTATTTGCCTAGGATCCAACAGAATGAAGTATGTAATGGATTATCCCAGATCTTCCTAACTCTAAGTCCAGTTATTTATATACTATATCACCAATTACTTGTAAATATTGCCTTTTTTTCTAAAACATTTATTTTCTCTTAAAGTTACCTCCATTGGATCCTGTCTTATAAAAATGAAAAATAATTCATCAAAACAAAAATATTTTTAAACCCCATGTGATATTTAGCTTTTATAATAAAACTCAAAATCCTTTGGAATCTATTGTCTTATATGGTGAAGAAGTTCCATGAGTATTTTTACTAGCATGATAAAAGCAATGTAAAATGCGGGATAAGATCAGAAAGATCTTATTTCTTTGGTTTGTTCATCCACTGACATTGGAGGTTTTGTCATATGATGCTGCTATTTAATTAGAATGAGTTCCACAAGGAAGGCTGTTGCATTGTTTGTTAATTTTTAATACCTATCCTAGTGCTTGTCAGGAATTGTTTAATCAAAGAATGAATGAAAATAGACTCTCTAATCAATTTTATATAGCTCTTATATGAACTGAGCAACTATGAGCAATACAGACAGTGTGCATGATATTGACTAAGGATCAGATAATAGTATAGAAAAAATCTGAGATACAGTAAATTAGTTTCTTTTTTCCAAATAAGGAAACTGAGGCAAGAGAAGTCAATGTTTTGATCATAGTTAAAGTGTTAGCCAATGATCCTGTTATTATACTATATATTATTTAAATTTTATATTATTAATTCTTGCTAAAGATATATATTTTAGGTGACTCTCAGGATATTCTTCAAATAATGAAAGAAGGGAATCGGATTACAAATAAATAGATGACCAATTTAATGACTAGTGAATAAGGCAAAATAAATTATTTTGAATGAAAACATTTTAAGAAAACCAAAAAAATCTTAGAAAGATTAGCTCTTAGGAAATTTGATATGTTTTTAAGAACAACTAAGTGTCATATATTATATAATACATAATTATATAATATATATTATATATATACTATTACAAAGGATAAAATATGTATAAAGTAACACAATTGAATGTATTCTGGAAGTTATTAATGTATCATGCCTCTTTAAAAAGGCTACTATAATATATATTCTTGGGTATGAATAAACTTGCTCTAGTTTGCTTCCTGCCAGATATTTAAAACAACTGTATGTTTATATATCTATTATTATATTAATATACATCATAAACTTCTTGCTTATCAGAGTTTCACTGTATTCTGTGAAAAACTACTCTTAGAGATATATCCTTTCTTCTTTACTATTTACTCTGAACTGAATGAAAACTTGAGAAATAATTCAAGCAATATAATTGGCCAACATTCAAGCCAGGATATTAATTTTCCAGAATTACAACATAGGTACTTGTGGAAAATGAATCACCCATATGGGTGGGAAACATATTACTTTTCTCATATCCTCCTAATAGGTTCTATTAGAGGCATTAAATTAATTTTAATCAAGGATATTGTGTATGAAAATAATACCTTGTGAATTTGTTGTTTATCTCTCCAAGCTATGTGGGAATGCTTTATATTGCATTGTTTGACAAAGTTATCTGAATTTGTCCTCAATACAATGTTATTGAGTTTACAAGTAATTAGGAACTATTGTGAATCTCTCTTTATTTTTATAAGAACTCCAGGCATGGTAGTCTTTTACTATTTTTGTGAATCTACTTATTTCCATTTATAATGCTAATTATATTAAAACAAGACTCTCAAATGACTCTCTATACATTTTTTTTTACCACTTGGTGAAACTACTTGGCCACTCAGAAAACCATTCTCTCCTCAGGCATTCCTTTCCAGATTTCTTTCCAAACCAAAATATTAGAAGAGTTAAAAGCAGTTTTATTTGATTCATTGTGCCACATGTATACCCTATCACATCATTTCTCCCCACTGATTTCACTTCCCAGTTTCCATATCCTCTACTTTTTTGCATTAGAATGTGAAGTCCCTAAGCATAGATACGGTTTTTCCTTACTTTTATTTGTAACTCAGGGAAGTTAGCAAAGTCCTTAACATATAATATATGCTCAATAAAGGCTTTATCTGTGTAACTATATACCTCTTTATGTCCACTGAATGGAAACAAAATATTATTTTATTAAGAATAATGAATCTCTGAGAGGACTTCTGGGGGTGGAGCCATGATGGTAGAGTATTCCTTAGTAGCTCTGTGCCACCATGAGAATCCTCTATAACCAAGGTTAAAATATCACCTCAAACAGATGCAGGAGTGAACAAACCAAGAAGGAGACAGAGTAAAATAAATTTCAAGACAGGAAAAATCCAAAATATAGTCAATGAAGATCTGGGGGACTGGGGAGGGAATAGAGCAGACCCAGCAAAAAGCTGTAGCAATGAGAGAAGGGCAACCCTCTCCTCCCCACCCCCAATCTGCAGTCTGAGATTTAGTAACCTATGTCTATGCCAATATCCAGACCCTGAGAACTTCCTGAGCAAATAGAGGTACAAACCATCCATATCCCTTGAAATTTTAAATCTGTGGAGAAGTCCATAACCCCAGCCCAGAGAATCTAGTCTGAGCTTAGAACAAGGACTTAATTCACACTTTGGGGTAGCTGATAATACTAAGTAATGAATACTGATATTTTTGCCTAAAGATCAGGACTGAGTTCCAAGACAGGGCAATTAAAGTTATGCCTGATTAGACCAAGTACATAGTGAGACCAAAAACTTGTAACTAAGACTAAGACTAGAATTACATCAGCCCTGACATGATCAAGATCAGAGTGAGATGAAAAGCTTACATCTAAGTCTCAGGCAAGTCTTTAAGCTGTCAACATCTCAAGGGTCAATTGAATCAGCAATGAGAGAGGGCTTTCAGAACTCTCAGCCCTCAGACAGCACATTATCCTCCTACTCATAGCCTACTCATAATTAGATGGGGGGGGAATGAGCAAACAACAAAAAATCCCATCTAACTCTAAAGAATTTTTATGGATACCAAGAGCAAGTAACAGTTTTGAAGGCTGTACAGCACTCTATGAAGTTGGGGGTTCCTTCTGACTTGGTATGATGACTTACACAGAATAAGGAGTGGGAGACAGATGAGTGTTTCAAGCCTGTTGCTCAGGTGTGACAAGGTGTTCCACCAGGCACAGGGTTTGTCTTTATTTTATGCCTCAGTCGTTATATATTTGTCAGGCACGCGGTCTCATTTTTCAACATACATGATCTCTTTCAGATAATTGGATATGTCACACATTAAATTTTAACAAATTGTTTAATTAACATTCTATGACAATCTTGCATACCAAGTTGCTGCAACAATGCAAAGTTTGCTAGAGATAAATGTCATAGGTTGGGTAACCAGGGGTCAGTTCCCACTAACCTGTGGGATGACCAGCTAAGAAAATCATTGTTGCTTTTAATCAACTTACATAATCAATCAGAATTATTTGCAAGATAAGTAACAAAAACCATGCTGCTAGGTGCAGGATTAAAAGGTAAATTTAACACAGTCCATATTTAGGTATTTTCTAATTTCCAGCTTTCATTTCTCTAAATTTCATTAAGGTATCTTAGTAATATTGCCCTGGCTTCAGTAAACACAACAAGCCAGTGAAGTGTGTTGTACCAGGTTGTGCTTGAGAAATGATTAATATTCCTCTTATCCCTCACTTATAGTGGGATTTTTTGCATATTTTTGGGATATTTTGCAGTCATAAGTTTACACCTGCGACCATGTCAGACAGTGTGGGTTTGATGGCCCCCAACAATACAGATACAGAAGGAGACAATGAAAGCAAGGAAAACACACTCAGAGTCCAAAGGAAAAATCAGAATTGGACACAGATTCTGGAAGAACTCAAAAAGGACTTAACCATCCATTTAAGAAAGGCAGAGGAAAAGTGGGAAATAGAAATGAAAGTGATGTCAGAAGAAATTGGCCAATTAAAAAAAAAATAGAAACAAAAACTGACATAGGAAAACCAGGCCTTAAAAATTAGAATTGACCATCTAGAAAATAATATTTTCATGAGAAATCAAGAAACAAAAAAGGAGAATCAAAAGAATGAAGAAAAGAGAGGAAAACATGAATTATTTTATTATACTACCTAAAAGCCATGATCAAGGGGGGAAAAAAACTTTTGCTATCATATTATATAAATAACTGCCCAGACATCCTTGAAGAAGATAAAATAGAAATAAAAAGAATTCAAAGATCACATATTCACAGATCACCTTTAGAAAAAAATCCTCACATGACAACTCCCGAGAATGTAATAGCTAAATTCAAGAGTTCTAATTCTTATTATCATTCTAATTCTAATACCATTGAGTTATAATCAGGATCACACAGGACTTAGTGGCATTTACATTAAAGGATCGAAAGTCATGGAATATGTTATTCAGGAAGACAAAAAAATTGGGTTTACAATGCAGAGTCACCTGTTCAACAAAATTGAGTATTTTCCTTTAGGGAGAAAAATGGATTTTCAATAAGATGAAAATTCCCAAGCATTCCTGAGGAATAACCCATACCTAAACAAAAAATGTAAAATCCAAATATGAGACCCAAGAGCAGCCAAAAAAGGTAAATAATAAGGAGCAGCTGGGTAGCTCAGTGGATTGAGAGTCAGCCCTAGAGATGGGAGGTCCTAGATTCAAATCCAGATGTGTGACCCTGGGCAAATCTCTTGACACCCATGACCTAGCCCCTACCATTCTTCTGCCTTGGAACAAATACACCATATTGACTCCAAGACGGAACATAAGGGTTTAAAAAAAGGTAAATAAGAAAGAAATAATTTAGGGGACTCATTAAGGTCAAAATGTTTAAATGTCTACATTGAAAGAGAATCTCTATAATTCTTGAAATATACTCTTTTTTTTTTACTGTTTCTGACTTTTTTAATATTTTATTTGATCATTTCCAAGCATTATTCATTAAAGACATAGATCATTTTCTTTTCCTACCCCCAAACCCCCCATAGCCGACGCATAAATCCACTGGGCATTACATGTTTTCTTGATTTGAATCCATTGCTATGTTGATAATATTTGCATTAGAGTGTTCATTTAGAGTCTCTCCTCTGTCATGTCCCCTCAACCGCTGTATTCAGGCAGTTGCTTTTCCTCGGTGTTTGTACTCCCATAATTTATCCTTTGCTTAAGAATACTGTTTTTTTCTCCTAGATCCCTGCAGATTGTTCAGGGATATTACACCGCCACTAATAGAGAAGTCCATTACGTTCGATTATACCATAGTGTATTAGTCTCTGTGTACAATGTTCTCCTGGTTCTGCTTCTCTCACTCTGCATCACTTCCTGGAGGTGGTTCCAGTCTCCATGGAACTCCTCCACTATATTATTCCTTTTAGCACAATAGTATTCCATCACCAACATTTACCACAATTTGCTCAGCCATTCCCCAATTGATGGGCATCCCCTCGTTTTCCAGTTTGGTAGTTCAATGGGTATGGCACTAAATAGATAAATAAGTTTGGGTAGGATGGTCATTTTTATTATATTGGCTCGTCCTATCCATGACAAGTTAATGTTTTTCCAATTGCTCAAGTCTAGTTTTAGTTGTGTGGAGAGTGTTTTGTAGTTCTGTTCATATAGTTCCTGGGTTTGTCTCGGGAGGTAGATTCCTAGGTATTTTATTTTGTCTAAGGTGATTTTGATTGGGATTTCTCTTTCTAGTTCTTGCTGCTGAGCTGTGTTGGAGATATATAGAAAAGCTGATGATTTATCTGGGTTTATTATGTATCCTGCAACTTTGCTAAAGTTGTTGATTATTTCAATTAGCTTTTTGGTTGAGTCTCTAGGATTCTTTAAATAGACCATCATGTCATCTGCAAAGAGTGATAACTTGGTCTCCTCCTTGCCTATTTTGATGCCTTCAATTTCTTTTTCTTCTCTAATTGCTACTGCTAGTGTTTCTATTACAATGTCAAATAGTAGAGGTGATAGTGGGCATCCTTGTTTCACTCCTGATCTTATTGGGAATGCATCTAGTTTATCCCCATTGCAGATGATATTAGCTGATGGTTTTAGATATATGCTGTTTATTATTTTTAGGAATGACCCTTCTATTCCTATGCTTTCTAGTGTTTTTAATAGGAATGGGTGTTGTATTTTATCAAATGATTTTTCTGCATCTATTGAGATAATCATGTGGTTCTTGCTGGTTTGCTTGTTGATGTGGTCAATTATGTGGATGGTTTTCCTAATATTGAACCAGCCCTGCATCCCTGGTATAAATCCTACTTGATCATGGTGAATGATCCTTCTGATCACTTGCTGGAGTCTTTTTGCTAGTTTCCAATTTAAGATTTTTGCATCTATATTCATTAGGGAGATTGGTCTATACATTTCTTTCTCTGTTTTTGACCTGCCTGGTTTTGGAATCAGTACAATGTTTGTGTCATAAAAGGAGTTTGGTAGAACTCCCTCTTTGCTTATTATGTCAAAAAGTTTGTATAATATTGGGATTAACTGTTCTCTGAATATTTGATAAAATTCACTGGTGAATCCACCAGGCCCTGGGGATTTTTTCTTAGGCAGTTCTTTGATGACTTGTTGGATTTCATTTTCTGATATGGGATTATTTAAGAATTCTATTTCCTCTTCTGTTAGTCTAGGCAGTTTGTATTTTTGTATATATTCATCCATATCCCCTAAATTGGTGTATTTATTGCCATATAATTGGGCAAAATAATTTCTAATGATTGCCTTAATTTCCTCTTCATCGGAGGTGCTGTCCCCCTTTTCATCTTTAATGCTGTTAATTTCCTTTTCTTCCTTCCTTTTTTAAAATAGATTGACCAGTACTTTGTCTATTTTGTTTGTTTTTTCAAAGTACCAGCTTCTTGTCTTATTTATTAAATCAATAGTTCTATAACTTTCGATTTTATTAATTTCTCCCTTAATTTTTAGGATTTCTAGTTTGGTTTTCTGCTGGGGGGTTTTAATTTGATGGCTTTCGAGTTTTTTCATTTGCATTTCCAGTTGATTGATCTCTGCTCTCCCTAGTTTGTTAATATAAGCATTCAGGGATATGAATTTACCTCTGATTACCGCTTTGGCTGCATCCCAAAAGGTTTGAAAGGATGTCTCACCATTGTCATTTTCCTCGATGAAATTATTAATTGTTTCTATGATTTCTTCTCTAACTAAATGATTTTGGTGTATCATATTGTTTAATTTCCAATTAGTTTTGGATTTGGTTTTCCATGTACCATTACTAATCACTATTTTTATTGCCTTGTAATCTGAGAAGGCTGCATTCATTATTTCTGTTTTTCTGCATTTGTGTGCTATGTTTCTGTGACCTAATGTATGGTCAATTTTTGTGAATGTGCCATGTGGTGCTGAGAAGAAGGTGTATTCCTTTTTATCCCTATTTATTTTTCTCGATATGTCTATTAATTCTAATTTTTCTAAGATTTCATTTACTTCTTTTACCTCTTTCTTATTTATTTTTTGATTTGATTTATCTAAATTTGATAATGGTTGCTTTAAGTCTCCCACTAATATGGTTTTACTGTCTATTTCTTCCTTCAATTCTCCTAGTTTCTCCATTAGAATTTTGGGTGCTATATTATTTGGTGCATACATGTTGATTAATGATATTTCCTCATTGTCTAAAGTCCCTTTTAACAGAATATAATTACCTTCCCTGTCCCTTTTGATCAGGTCTATTTTTGCTTTGGCTTTATCAGATATCATGATTACCACTCCTGCCTTCTTTCTATCAGTTGAGGCCCAGAAGGTCTTACTCCATCCTTTAATTCTGACCTTGTGGGTGTCTACCAGCCTCATGTGTGTTTCTTGAAGACAACATATGGTAGGGTTTTGGATTCTAATCCATTCTGCTATTCATCTACGTTGTATGGGTGAGTTCATCCCATTCACGTTCAAAGTTATGATTGTCATTTGTGGACTCCCTGGCATTTTGATAGCCTTCCCTAATTCTAACCTTTTCTTCTTAGGCTCTACCTTTTAGTCCAGTGATTTACTTTGAATCAGTCCTCCTTGTCCCCTCCCTTGATGTTTCCCTTTTTAGTCCCTCCCTTTTTGTTTTCCCTCTCCCCTTCCCTGCCTTGGTTTTCCCTTCTCCCTACCCTTGTTGGGTAAGATAGAATTCAAGATCCCAAGGGATCTGGGTGTTTTTCCCTCTCAGAGTTGATTTCCCTGAGATTAAGGTTTAAGTAAAAAAACCCTCTCTTCCTCTCCTTCTTATAGGAGTTTTCTTCCCCTCCCCTTCCCATGTGAATCTTTGTGTGAGAAAGATTATTCTATTTGGTCTTTCTTTACCCCATATTTATACATTACATTTTCCCCACATGTTAGTATACATAGATTGATATAAATGTAGTCCTTATAGAAGAGAGTTTGAGTAAAAGAAGATAACATTTTTCTCCTTTCCCCTTTCCTTCATATTTACCTTTTCAGGTATCCCATGCTCTTTGTTTTTAGATATCGAACTTTCCACAGAGCTCTGGTCTTTTCTTTGCAAAATGTTGGAAATCTTCTATTTTGTTGAATGCCCATACTTTCCCTTGGAAGTATATAGTGAGTTTTGATGGGTAGCTGATTCTTGGTTGAAGACCCAGCTCTCTTGCCTTTCTGAAGATCATGTTCCATGCCTTACGATCATTCAGAGTAGAACTTGCAAGGTCTTGTGTGACCCTGATTGGCATTCCTTTATATCTAAATTGTCTTTTTCTGGCTTCCTGTAGGATTTTTTCTTTTGTTTGAGAGCTTTGGAATTTGGCAATTACATTCCTGGGAGTTGTCTTTTGGGGGTTTAGTGTAGAAGGTGTTCTGTGGGCTCTGTCAGTGGCTGTATTACCCCCTTGTTCTAGAATCTCTGGGCAATTTTCTTTGATTATATCTTGTATCATGATGTCGAGTTTGGTGTTTATTTCTGGCTTTTCTGGGAGTCCAATTATTTTTAAATTATCTCTTCTCCCTCTATTTTCCAGATCTGTCACCTTGTTGGTGAGATATTTTATGTTCTCTTCTAATTTCTTGGTATTTTGGCTTTGCTTTATTTATTCTTGCTCTTTTACATGATCGTTGTCTTCCAGTTGCCTGATTCTGGCCTTTAAAGCCTGATTTTCCTTTTCAGTTTGGTCAAACCGGTTCTGTAGATGCGTGAATTTCTTTTGCATTAATTCCCACTTTTCCTCCCAGAAGGCTTCCATCTTTTTGGTCATTTCTGATTCAAATTCTTCATGGGTTTTTGGAGAGTTTCCATTTCCTTTGGAAGGTTTCAGTGCATTTTCTTGTATATTGTCTTCTACCTCCTCTGTATTTTGTATTTTGGCTCCATAGAATATGTCTAAAGTCTCCCTTTTCTTTTTATTTTTCTTGGGATTTGGGGGCTTCTGTGCTTCTGTGGAGTTTGCCATCTCTGAATGGGGAGGATTAGCTTTTCTTATCTCTCTCTGGTGTTCAGAGTCTTTAGTCCTGGGCAGATTGTCTGTTTTATGAATTTTCCCTGGGTTAAATTGAGTATGCCTTAAGCCTATGACTTTCACTGGAACTGGAATGGAAGGGTCTGACCAAGGGGCCACACACACTATCCCCCAGTTCTCTCTGTTTCCCTGCTTCAAAGATGCCCCCTCGACTGGACTGGGTTGGGTTGCTTTCCGGAAGTTGCCTTCAGAATAGCTGGCTGTGAGGCTGTTTTGTCGGCCCTGAGGGTTGCTGTTGTTTCAGAGGACCCTGCTCTCTGCGGGGGAAGGGGCCGCAGCTTCCTGGAGCTCTGAGGGCAGTGACTTTCACTGAGTCTTGGATAGCAGGATCCAGCTGGTGAGGCTGTCTTGCCCGCCCTGTGGGTTGCTGTTGTTTCAGATGACCCTGCTCTCTGAGGAGGGCGGGGCTGCGGCTTCCCGGAGCCTTGGACTCAGCGCCTCTACCCCTTAGGTCCGAGTGATCTCAGGTTCTGGCTTTTGAGGGGGGCCATACCTTTTGATCCAAGTCCAGGTCCAGGAGGAGGATTTCTAGGGTCTATGCTGTTGATCGTTTTGGATTTTGGCGCCTTAGGAGCTTATAGTTTGAGATTGGTCGGGAAGGGTTTTCCAGAGATCTGAACTTTAGCTTTCTCTAAGCCGCCATCTTGACTGTAAGTCTCCAAAATATACTCTTAGTAATAGAGAAGATAGAAGGAATTTACTCAGAAAGATGGTGGAGAAGTTAGCTGATTATGATGATATGATGCATATGCAAATGTGATGACATGGAGCAATATGTATGTATGATATGATGTTTATGCATATGAATGATAAAAAATTAAGGGCTAAAAGAAAGGGTTTCACTGAGAGAAAATGGAAGGGAGAGAAAGAATGGGGTAAATTATTATGAAAAATCATTATAGAGAGGTAAGGATAATGATGGTTATGGGCAATATTTAAACTTTAGTCTTGTAACTGGTTCAGAGAGGGAAAAATGATTATACTCAGTATGGTATTGAATACTATTTTACCCTAATCAGTGGGGTATACCATTCTATTTTGCCCTACAGAGAAGTAAAATTGTAATAAGATAAGGGAAGAAGGAGGTAATTGGAATGAGGGGAGAGTGAGGAGAGGGTGACAAAAACAAAACAAAACAAAATACTGATGAGGAGAAAAAGCGAGAAAGGGAATAGAGCAGGATTTAAAGGGGATGCTATAATGGAGGGTAATAATAGTCTATAATCTTAATGTTGAATGAGAATGGGATGTACTCACCCATACAATGGAAGTGTTTAGCAGAGTGGATTAAGAACCAGAATCCTAGTACATGTTGTTTAGAATTTGAGGCATGGAGAGATACACAGATTCAAGGTAAAAGGCTGTAGCAGAATTTATTATGCATCATCGTAAGAAAAAACAACAACAACAACAACCCTGAGCAATATGAAAGACCTTCCTAAATACCTCAAAGAATTAGCCAACTTCTATACTGGTAGAAAAATAATCCAAGACACTAATGAAAACAGAGAGATGTGGATTGATTGAAGTAATCAGGAAATACTTTTCATTGGTAGAAGAAGTCACTTTATAGTGGTTTAGAAGTCACTTGATGAAAAGGGAGGAGTGAGAGAGTTTGGATTAATGAAAAAAAGATAACAGTTGGTGGTGTTGGTGGTAGCAGACTTAGAATTCCAGGTCAGGCTCAGTAGCATGTACTGAATCATGAGTTCAACACCATATTTATTGTTGATCGTGCATGATAAAACAACTTTGAAGGAAGGAGTTAACACTATGGTCTATGCTATAGCAGTTATTTACTTAATTCAAAACATTAATATTTATACTAAAATAATTACAAAAACCATACTAAAATCTTGAATTATGCTAACTATCTTAGAATTACAATTATATTTATCTCAAGGCTACTGCTAACATTAAAATCTAATCCTAATATAAGGGAGTGGGGGTTTTTCAACCAGAGTAAGAGGGAAGTAAAAAGGGAGAGGGAATGATGGGAGCAAAATAACAGGGGGAAGAGGGAAGACTGACTAAAAACAAAACAGGTGGGAATGGAAAGAATAGAAGAAGTAAGGTTAGGATTATAGAAGGAAGTCAAAATGGAGGGGAATACAAAGATGGTAATCATAACTGTGAATGTGAATGAGATGGACTCACTCATAAAAAGCAAGCATATGAGAGAGTGGATTAAATACCAGAAACCTAGTATATATTGTCTAGAAGAAACACCTATAAGGCATATAGACACATACAGAGTAAAGGTAAAAGGCTGGCATAGAATCAATTTGGCTGCAACTAAGACAAATGCAGGAGTAGCTTTCATTATCTCAGTCAAAACTAAAGTAAAAATAGATTTGATTAAAAGAGACAAGGAAGAAAACTACATTTGATAAAAGGTAACATAAATAATGAATATTAGAACTCAACATATATGTACCAAATGGTACAGCTTGCATATTTTTAAAGCAAAAATTGAAGAACCAAAAGGAGGAAATAGATAGTAAAACCACATTAATGGGGGACCTTAAACATGCTGCATCAGAACTAGAATAATTGAACAAAAATAAAATTTAAAAAGTAAGGGAAATGAATTAAATTTTAGAAAGTTAGAGCTAATTGATGTCTTAAGAAAACTGAATAGGGATAAAAAAGAATATAACATCTATTCTGCAGCACAGGGTACATATAAAAAGATTGACCATGTGCTAGGGCATAAAACATAGAAAACAAATGCAGAAAAGCATAAATAATAAATATAAATTTCTCAGCTCATGATTATAATTTTATAAATTATAATTAAAAAGGATTATGGAGAGGCAGATTTAAAAATAATTGGAAATTAAATTATATATTTCTTCAAAACTGGTGAGTCAAAGAAGAAATCAAAGAAACAATTACTAATTTCCTTGAAGAGAATGATAATGTGGAGACAACATATGAAAATTTATGGGCTATAACCAAAGCTGTAATCAGGGGAAAATTTATACCTCTGAGTGTTTATATCAGCAAAATAGAAAGAGAGGAGATGAATGACTAGGGCATACAACTTAAAAGTCTAGATACAGAATACATTAAAAAGACTCAGATAACTAATTTAGAACTCATAAAAAATTAAAGGAGAAATTAATAAAATTGAAAATAAAAGAACCATTGAACTAATAAACAAGACGAAGTGTTGGTTCTTTGTATAAAGAAATAAAATTAAATTTTGGTTAACCTAATTTAAAAAGGAAAAAAAAAGGAAAGAATAAAATTAATATTATCAAAAATAAGGACAATACCAATTAAAAAGAAGAGGAAATTAGGGCAATATTAAGAGCTATTTGCCAAATTATATGATAAGCAATATGACAATCTAGGTGAATGGGTGAATGTTTACAAAAATATAAATTGTCTAGATTAAGAAAAGAGGAAAGAGAATACTTAAATAATCTGATATAAAAAATAAAAAGAAATTGAACAAGACATTAGGGAATTCTCTAAGAAAAAATTCCCAGAGCCACATGGATTCACATCTGAATTCTATCAAACATTTAAAGAACAACTAATTCCAATACTGTATAAATTATTTGACAAAATAAGCAAAGGAGTCTTACTAATGTTTTATGACATAAATAAGTAATTGATTCTAAAGGCAAGTAGACCAAAAGCAGAGAAAGAAAACTATAGACCAAATCTCCTCAATGAACATAGATGCAATAACCTTAAATTAGATACTAGGAAAAAGACTACAACAAGTTGTCACAAGGATTATCCACCATGACCAGGTGAGATTTATATTAGGAATGGAAAGATGTTTAATATTAGGAAAACCCTCCATATAATTTACTATATCAATAATCAAACCAACAGAAATCACATGATTATCTCAATAGATGCAGAAAAAGCCTTTGACAAAATACAACACCAATTCCTATTGAAAAAGACTAAAAGGTATAGGAATAGAAATAATAAACATTATTTACTAAAATCATCAGCAAGTATCAACTGCAATGGAGACAAATTAGAAGATAATAAGATCAGGAGTGAAGCAAGTATGCCCATTATCACCTCTATTATTTAATATTGTTTGAGAAAAGATAGCAGTAGCAATTAGAGAAGAAAAAGAAATTTATGGGGTTTAAGTAGACAAGGAGGAAACTAAACTATCACTCTTTGCAGATAATATGATGGTATACTTAAAGAATCCTAGAAAATCAAATAAAAGGCTATGGAAATAATTAACTTCAGCAAAGTTGCAGCTTAGAAAATAAAGCCACACAAATTATAAGCAATTCTATATATTTCCTCCAAAACTCAATAGCAAGCATGAGAAAGAAACTCCATTTAAAATCACTCAAAATAATATAAAATATTTAGGAATCTATTTGCCAAGAGAAACATAGGAACTATATGAAAAGAACTACAAAACATCTTTCACACAATTAAAAATAGATGTAAATAATAATTAATTATATATATGTATATATTATATATAATGATAAATAAAATAAATATTATAAAAATGATAAAAAGTAATTGCTCATGGTCCATGTGAGAAAGCAATTCACATCCTTTTTTTATAATTTAATCAATCAATGACCTGGAGGTTGTTTACCACTGATCATGATCATGATCAAATTGATCTATTTTATTATTAGGACTAAATACAATTATTACAGTCTTATATACCCTATATATACTAATTACCTCACAACGAGGAAGATTTACACACCCTCAGTGGGATTTACACACCCACAGTGAAAGGAAGTTGAAACCAATGAGATAGGAAATTGATCCCATATACACTGCCCACCTTGACAGTGTCTGTTAAGGAACTATGACTGGCTGAAGATGTGATATTAGAGAGCTAGTGGGTGAAGAAAACTGTTTATGAAGACAAGATGAAAGGTCTGGAGGACATTCTGTTTGAGATTCAGATTCAAATTCTGAATCTGGTGCTGTTGACTCTTGATGAAGGGACACTCTTGCTCTGGTGATTCTTGCCAAAGAGAGTCTTGCAGACTTCCACCTGGAGACTGAAACCTGAAGGCTGACTTTTGGGGTTTTCTAGCTGGAAATTGAACCTGAAGGAACCTTTGTTGGTGGTGAGCTTCAATTTCATCAGAAGCTTACATAGGGTGGCAGGCTAGGTATCTCTCTACTTCTCTCCTACATTTCCCTCACATTACTATTTCTACTTTGATGTAATAAAGCTACAACCAGCCTCATAATTTAATTTTAATTATTATAATCAGATTAGCTAATATAATGAAATTGTAATCTTATACAAATTAATTTATATATTCAGTGCTACACATATCAAATATCAAAAACTTTTTTTAAAGAATTAGAAAAAAACTATAATAAAATTCTTCTGGAAGAAAAAAATATCAAGAATATCAAGGGAAATAATTTTAAAAATGTGAATTATGGGGGTATAACAGTACCAGATTTTAAACTGTAGTGTAAATCAGTTGTCATCAAAACAATATGAAATTGGCTAAAAGACAGAAGTGTAGATTAATGGAATAGCTAGTGTGATAAATCCAAAGATTGCAGCTTTTGGGACAAGAACTCATTTGAGAAAACCTGCTGGGAAAATTAGAAAACAGTATGGGAAAATTTTGGTTTAGATCAACATCTTGCACCCTATACCAAGATAAATTCAAATTGGGCAAATGACTTAAATATAAAGGGGGAAATCATAAATGAATCATGTGTACATAGTATATTATACCTCTCAGATCTATAGGAAGGTAAGTAATTTAAGACCAAGAAAGAGATAGAAAACATTACAAATTGAAAAATTAGTGATTTTCATTATACTAATTTAAAAAGTTTTGTACAACAAAAGCATTGTAATCTATATTAGAAGGGAAGCAACAAACTGGGAAATATTTTTATAACAAAATTAATTCTCTGACAAAGGTTTAATTTCCAAAATATATAAGGAAAAATCAAATTTACAAAAAATCAAGCCATTCCCCAATTGACAAATGTACAAGGGATGTGAATAAGCAATTTCCAGATGAAGAAATTACAACTTTCAATAATCACATGAAAACAAAGTTCTAAATCTTTCCTGATTAGAGAAATGCAATTCAAAAGAACCACGAGGTACCACCTCACACCTAGCAGATTGGCCAATATTACAGCAAAGGGAAGTAATAAAAGTTGGAGGGGATATGGCAAAATTGGTGTGTTAATAGTGATCAAAATATTCTGGAAGCAAATTTGAAATTGTGCCCAAAGGGCCTTAAAGAATGCATACCTTTTGATCCAACAATATTACTACTGGGTTTGTACCCCAAAAAGATTATAAGGAAATATTTGTACAAAAGAATTTATTGCCATACTTTTTATAATGACAAAAAAGTGGAAAATGACGAGGTGTACCTCAGAATGGGCAAACCTATTGTGGTATCTGATGGTGAAGGAATATTATTGTCCTGAAAGGAACAATAAATTGGGGAAATTCTATGTAAACTGGAAATACCTCCAGGAATTGATGGAGAGGAATGTGACAAGGAAATACCCTCAATTGCCTCCTTTGACAGGGGATACTGAGGGATAGAAGGAGGTGGGCTAGATTTAGTTTTTATCTGCACAGGAACAGCAGATTTAAGTAAGCCTACATCAGAAGAAGATGTGGCCCAAAGAGACTCTGGTATATCTTTAGGTATTTCAAAAGTGGATGGCTCTTTTGCCTCCTGGTTTTCCCGAGAGAAGTACAGGGAGTAAATTTAAAGATTCCTCTGGTACTTCTAATGATAATGAGCCATCTGGGGAGCAGGTTATTGTGGCTCTGAGTTTGCATAGAAGGTCCCTCCCCAGCAAATTTAAAGGGGAGTCAGGCATCAAAAGGAAGGAGTGTTGTACCTCTAGGGGTCCTACAGACACCATTCTAGGAGGAAGTCTTTTAACTCTTTGGGTTATTCCTGATACTCCCATTACATTCTCTGAGCCAATAGAATACCATTGTAAATCAGGTATTCTCTTTAATACAGACCACGAAGCTCCAGTGTCTAATAGACAATCATAATAGGTGTTACCTTTAAGGAAACCTTTAAGGTAACATGAGGTTCATTAGTATGGGGAGGGCAGTGGATAGGGACAACAGGTAGTAGGACATCAGGGTCCGGGAAATCAAAGGTTATATCCTCTGATTCCTGTGCCCCAGCCCCCCCCCCGGACACCATCCTTGTGTTTGGGATATTCCTTGGGCACCCCCCTGAAGGGCACCTCTCTGAGGGTCATTAGTACCTCAAGTATTTTTTGGACGAGCGCCATTTCTCATATATTGTTATTGTTCATTATCATTATAATTTTCTTCAATTGGAGCATTGTCATTATTTTCCCAATTCCTATTTCTATAATTCTGGGTTCTAAAGTTCTCATTTCTATATTCATTATAGTTATTTCCATAGTCATTATTATAATTTCTAGAATTCTGGTTTCTATAACCATTATCACCATTTCTATAGTTATTATTTCTAAAGCTATTATTGAACTGTGTATTCCTTCCAAACATCTTAAGAAAGGTTCTACATTCCATCATTTTGTGGCCCTTCTTCTCACAGAAGTGGCAAGTAATGGATTGATAATTGGATTTCTGGAGAGGGGCAATTGTCATTGGTTCATTATCATGCCCACTTTCTAATTTAGTCATCCTATCTATTAAATATCTTATTTTTTTCTTCACTTCCTCCATGTCATCATTATTTTCTTCCTCCTTTTCTTTGTTTCCCTTTAAAACATATATATCTGTTTTTCGCAATTCTTCAACGTCCATATCTTACCATCTTGGGCATTGTGTTCTAAAATAATTCTTAATTGCTTTGCAAGAGTTATTTACAAAGATTCTTCTAACTTGTCTTAAACTACTCTCTTTAGTTAAGTCCCAATCTAAGTATCTGTCCCCAAACTCGATAATTCTATCCATAAATCTGGAGGGTGATTCTTCTTCCTTTTGCTCAATTTTTTCCAGTTCCATCCACTTATCTGTACTGTCTGCACATTCCTTCATTGCCGTGAGGATGGCCTCTCTACAACAGTATAGTTGTAGATAATCCTCAGGATTGTTATAGTCCCATTCGGGATCCTGAGATGGCCAATGTGCTGCATTATGCCCCCAGGTTTTATTGACATGAGCAATTATTTTATTTTTTTCACGTTCACTTAAAAAAACCTGTAGTAAGTTCTCAACGTCCTTGTAAGATGGATTATACTGAAAAAAAATATGTCTCCCATCTTTTTTGTTACTAGAAAAGGATCTTGTTCATATGTGGGGATATTTCATGTAAATTCATTTATTTCTTGGGTAGTAAACGGTATCCTATGTCTTAAAGTCACCACATCCCCATTCCGTCCTATTTCAGGTACTTCTCTTAGAGGAAACAGGCCTCTGGTTGAATTTTGTACCTGTGGGTCAGTTTGACAAGGACAGGTTTCTCTAGGAGGACAAGATCTACTTTGCATTGGAATTTGGTTTTATGTAGGAGAGGGAACATGAGAAACTGGGATTGCAAGGGAAGGGTTTTGAGGATTAAATTCAGTCAAGATTTGCACTACATGAGAGAAGCAATCTGTTAATTGGGCTATAGGGAAGGTATTTTCCATCTCTATTTCAGGGAAGGAAATTTCCTCATTCAAAGGTTCAGAAACAGGTCTGTTTCTGGTAGAGTGGGTGTTTGCCAATTGATCCTGTAAGAAACTTTTTAGATCTTCTAATTGGGCTTGCATTTTATCCTCAATTTTTTTTTTTATTTTAGCATCTCTAAATATAGTATTGAGGATTACAAAAATGACAGTACCTATTAATATAAAAATTTGGAGGTATCCTTCATTCCTCAATGCCCCTAATTCTTCAGCTGCCATATAATTGTCAAAGAATGTAGTACTCTTTTTTATATATATTTTTTGTAATTTCACAAAACACGTGGGGAGTAGGGCAAAGCAACAAACTTTCCACAGGGTTTTTTTTTCTAATCCAGGAAGTTGTTCCTTAAGGGAAAGGATATTTAGAAACAGCTCTTCCAGCCAGGACTTTAGGGTCCTGTTGCTGAGATTCAAAACAGCTGTTTTCTGTCTATCAGAGTCACACAGCTGTGAAGTATCCGAGGTCCGATTTGAACCCAGGACCTTCTGTCTCTAGGCCTGGCTCTCAATCCACTGAGCTACCCAGCTGTCCCTTAAGATTAAAGGGAAGAAAAAGAAAAACTGCTGATTCCAATTTAACTTAAGGAGAAAAGAGAAGAGAGAAAAAGTTTTTTATACTCACGTGTTCTAGCAGCTGTGTCTTTAAGCCAAGTTTTTTGTTAAAAGGGACTAAGTGGTGAGAAGGTATAGTAAAAAGGCAAGGAATTTCAGAAATTTATTGAGAGAATTCTTTAGACTCCTGTGTGGTCAGCCACAATGTTACAAGGAAATCACTTTAAAAGACTGATATATATTAATTTAAGGTCGCCAAGGAATTCAGCTATGTAATTCCTAAATGAAAACTCAAGTCAGCAGTCAACCTTTTATGGAGTTTAATTACAAACAGGAGGAAGAAAGGTATGAGAGAGAGAGAGAGAGAAGAGAGAGAGAGAGAGAGAGAGAGAGAGAGAGAGAGAGAGAGAGAGAGAGAGAGAGAGAGAGAGAGAGAGAGAGAGAGAGAGAGAGAGAGAGAGAGAACGGGGAGAGAAGGGAATAGGGCTTAAATACCCCCTCTGTTTAGGCTGGCCCAAGCCCTTAGATAGCTGAGGCAAAGAAAAGAGATCAGTCCCTATCACTCACGTGACCAAAATGGAGAAACAATCTCAGGGGCCTCCACCTCCAGCTTCCTTCAGAGCAAGCTTCTCAGAGCACCTCTCCAACCACTCAGAGCCAAAACTTTCCAACCAACCCCCCTCAGTCCTCAGACCCCTCTCTCTTTAAGCAAACCATCCAAGTTCCCTCCCCTCCATTCTCACATCTACCAATCACTGTCCATGTCTTCTCTGTGCCAATGGTGGCTCTAGCTTAGTCCGGGACTGCCCAGAGGTCTGTGGCTTTGCACATGTCTGTTGAAGGTCATATTCTCAAATAATTAAATCTTGATCCTTTGCTACAGCCCTTCCTAAATCCTGTTACCCTGAATAGGGTAGAGATTGGAATAATTAAATTTTGATCTATACTGCAGCCCTTCCTAAATCCTGTTAGGACTGAGTAGGGTGGAGATTGTAATTTCCAAGACCTGGTTCTGTCATTCCAAGTATCTCTATTGTATCAATTCTAAAATCAATCATGACTCAAAGAAATTCCTGTTCTATGCTTAAGCATAGGTCAGAGCCCTTTCCATTGTTTAGCAAAAGGTTTCTGTCCTAAAGTAATCTTAAGAAGGGAGGAGGAGGAACCTCCCTTGCCAATGGGGTTCATATTCCAATGGTGAAAATTCCAACATTCACAAGTCTAAGAAATTTTAAGGTTTACAGGAAAATGAGCAGAACTAAGAGAACATTGTTCACAGAAAATAAAACATTGTGGCACAATAAAATGTAATGGACTTCTTTACTAGTAGCAAGGCAATGACCCAGGATAATCCCAATGGACCTATGAGAAAGAATGCTATCAACATCAAAGAGCAAAAAATTTGGATGTAGAAACACAAAAGAAAAACTTATGATTGATTACATGGTTTGATGGATATATGACTGGGGATTTGGCTTCAGAACGGTATTACAAATATAAATAACATTGAAACAGGTTTTGAACAATGATATATGTATAACCCAGTGGAATTGCTTGTCATCTCTGGGAGTGGAAAAGGAAGAGGGGAGGAAAAGAACATGAATCTCATAACCATCGGAAAATATTCTAAATTACTTAAAAAATAATTTACTTTAGACAATTGAAAATATTTCAGAATCTATCTGCCAAGACAATCTCAGGAATTATATGAATATAACTACAAAACACTTTTCACACAAATAAAATTATTTAAACAATTGAAAATGCATTAATTCAGAAGAAAAACAACTGCTTTATTACATGAGTCAAGGGGATATGTTTGGAGATACAAACTCTAAATGAACATCCTAGTGCAAACATCAACAACATGGAAATAGGTTCTGATCAAGGACACATGTAATACCCAGTGGAATTGCACATTGTCTATGGAAAGGCTGGGGGGAGGGAAGGGAGGGAAAGAATATGATTCTTGTAACCAAGGAATAATGTTCTAAATTGACTAATGATAAATAAATAAAAATTAAATTGAATTAAAAAAAGAAAAAAGCATTAATTTCTCATGGGTAAGATCAGGTAGAATTTGCTCTCAGGATAATAAAAAAAGACAATCCTACCTAAATTAGTTTATTTATTCAATGTCAAACTACTAAAAAACTTCTTTAAAGAATTAGAAAAAAATTATAACAAAGTACATCTGGAAACATAAAAGATCATGAATATCAAGGAAACTAATAAAAACAATGTGAAGGATGGGCACCTAGCAATGCTAGCTCTTAAATTGTACTATAAAGCAGTGATCATAAAAACAATATATGTATGTTTTTTGTCAGAGAAAAGAAATATTTTTAACTGTGGCATAATGAAAAGGATTTAATTCATTTCAATGGAATTTTCCAGTTGGAAAAAAATTTCTTGGATTAAGATCAAATGAATGTTTCTTCAAAAGGGAGAAATTTTTGGGAAGTCATGATAAAAAAAGAAAATCTAGTGAAAGGTTATGTGAAAATATAATGGCAAACTATATAACTAAAATATTTGAATATAATTATATGTAATTTTTCATGTTCTATTTATACAACCACCATATTAATAGTGTGAAACTTGACAATTCAATTTTGTGATAAGTACATAATACATTTTTAATGTTATGCAGTTTTATAAAATAAGTCATAAATTTGCATTTCAAAATGAATTTAAAAACCATGTCCTTTTTAATATTTGAAGTTACAAGCCATTAATATCACATTTTATAACCAAATTTTTAATTTTGTAACTATTTTTAGCATCTTAAGATTTTACTAATGGGACAATATAAAAAGGGATATATATGTTTATATATGTGTGTATGTATATATGTATATACATACACACATATATGTACACAGACTAGTGCAAATAACAGTTGGGTTAGAGTTAGAAGACTTGGTTTATAGATATGGTTCTGCCATTGATTAGCTGTGTAAGATGGACATATCACATAACCTTGGTGAAATTAAAGTTCTTCACTATAAAACAAAGATAACAATCAGTCATAACCAGGAATTCAGCTACATGGAATAAATTCATTTGTATTTCTAGATCAGAAATACATGCTTTTTAAGCATGGAAGAAAGTAATTAGAAATGGGTCAGTGGAGGAGAGAAGGTTGAGGGCTTAAAAGAAGCAAGCATTAGATAGATAAAAATGTGAGTAAGATATTTATTTTACTGGGGAGAAGAGTGTGGTGTCTAGAGAAACAAAAAGCAGCAAAAAGGAGCTAGATAAATTGGGCAGAATCAGAAGAACATTGTACACACTAACAATAATGTAAGATGATCAACTTTGAATGACAACTGTTATCAATGAGAAAATAATTCAAGGCAACCCTGAGATTTGTGATAAATAAATAAATAAATAAATAAATATATATATATATATATATATATATATGTACATATAAATATGTTATAGTATATATTATAGCATAATATTATAATACATATGTATGTATATATACCACCATAGGGGGAAAAAACAGTCTAAATGCAAATAGGAATTTACCATTCTTTAACAAATCAAACTTACCTTCTATTTTTTGAGTCAATACTTTGTATTGGTTACAAGACAGAAAAACAGTAAGAGGGAGGCAATGGAGATTAACAGACCTGCCCAGATTCATACAGCTAGAAAATGTTTGAGGCAAGATTTGACACCAGCACCTCCATTCTCTGAGACTGGTTCTCAATCTACTGAAACACCTTACTGATCCTGAACCATGTAATTCTTTACTTTGTTTCCTCCACAGATATTTTTCTCTAATGTGAGCAATATGTGTTTTCTTTAACAACATGATGAACATGGAATATATATATTATGTGATAATATATGTACAACCTAGATTATATTACCTATCTTCTCAGGGAGGGGGTAAGGATTAAAAATAGAGAAAGAAATAGGATTGAAAAATATCAGAAAACAAATATTAGGTAATCATATTGACATATCTGGAAAGATTATTTTAAAAAATTTAAAATTTTAAAATGGACTAGCTTTGATTTTGGCCAGAAAGTAAGAAATCTTTACCATTAATTCCCATAGCTTTTCCATTGTGTATGTGTGTATCTCCTCCCATATGTGGGTTTACACCCACTACTCCTCAGTGAGAATGTGGTAGAGCACATTTCTCTTGACCTCAATTGAGAAGCACAACCTTTTTCTGCAATTAAATTATTTGTCCTGGGGTGATCAGAAATTTTTTTCTTGTCCTCCCAAGGCAGTTCAAAGTTTATCATCTATATTGATCATTACTGAAGTTATTGCTCTATCTTTAAACTCAAAAGACTTTCCTCCTTTGCCATCTTATCCCCATTCCTGGGAAGGTTCTTTCATGTTAATTCATGTATATTCTACTGAACCCATGACTCATGCCAGGATTTTTTTGCTTCTTTCATTATGCCTCTAGACTTTCCACTCTGTACATATTAAACTTCTCTTCATTCTTTTTTTCCCTTTCCACTTATGAAGCTTCAGAATTAACACACAAATTTTTATCTTAAGATTGTCCTTCAGTGGATGGAATAAAATACGTATTTTTATAACCTTACCTACTGTCTTAGAATTAATGCTAAATATTGGGGGGGGGTTAGTGACTTGTTTGGATTCATACAGCTAGTAAGCATCTGAAGACAGATTTGAATCCAGGACCTCCCATGTCCAGGACTGGCTCCCTATCCAATGAGTCATCTATCTGCCCTGAAATAAGTATTTTTTAATAAACTACTCTTTTCCAGGTATAATGCTAGAAACTTTACAAATAATATCTTATTTGATTCTTACAATAACCCTGAGATTAATGTGCTACTATTTTCACTTTTCAGTTGAGAAAACTAAGGCAAATATTGTTAAATGACTTGTTGAGGTAAACAGATTGAGTAACTGCTTAAAGTCATAATGGGATCGTATAATATTTTAATAAAAGAGGAATATTAGAAATGTATGAAAAGAATTGTATAAATTGAAGCAAAATGAAATAAACTCATAAAAATAATATACAAAGTGATTACAATAAAAGAAGTAGAAACAACACTACAGCACAAGGGAAATCAATGCAGCCAAGTTAATAACAAGCATATCTCCAAATGTATGTGGGAACTCAACCACACACACACACACACACACACACACACACACACACGTTCCTTTAAAGAGATATAGGTCCATCAATATTTAATATTGACAAACATTGTAAGATTTAAAAATATTGATTTATTTAAAAAATTTCCCCTTATTATTTAAAATTATGTGATATTAGTTATGATTCTAGGAGAATGGACTGGTCAAGGATCATGTGAAAAAGAAAAGAGGCAAAGATCTGAAAAAAACTGACTATTATGAGAGCTGCAGGTCACAAAAGCAAGGGTTTATAAACAGACCCAGAAAGGACTGAGACATACAATAGAAGCTTGTAGGTATCTTATTGAGTAGAATAAGCTCTTTAAAGAAAGAGTGATTAAAAGTAGAGATAGAAAAAAATGTCCTGTCACTGAAGATAAAATGGAGTGTTAATGTGAAGTAAACAAATTGATTTTCCTGTATTAGAGGGAAAAAGGAGATAAAAATCAGGTCTTGTTTAATTCTAGGTAAAAGTTAGTGAGAAGTAAAGGAATGATAGAGTGTAGTGTAATGATAAGTGATGGGAGGATTTTGGAATCTTTGCATAAGGGATGAGTGGCAGAAAATGTCAGTTGTAGAGCAAGGTATGCTGGGAAAGGAAAACACACCTGAGAAAGATATTTATGGAATTCTGGGCCTTTTGAGCTGAGTCCTGGACCTGGAAGGTCATGTTTCCTAGATGGAGGATTTCAACAAGAGCCAGAAGAGAATATCCTGTTACTGTATTCAATTTCTTCCATAGATCTATCATCTCTCTTATATCTTTAACTATATCTCAACTGAGAAGATCCTTCAAACCCCAAAGGGGGGCTGTGGACTCATGGAGGAGAGATCCCAGCTCTTATTTATTTAGTTGGGGAATATGGGATGGAGAAACCTGGGTCCATGGACTTATGCTGCCCAAGTGAAGGACTATAATAGGAAAATA
The DNA here is from genome assembly GCF_027887165.1 of Monodelphis domestica. NCBI lineage: Eukaryota > Metazoa > Chordata > Mammalia > Didelphimorphia > Didelphidae > Monodelphis > Monodelphis domestica. Next base: position 353,098,759 of record NC_077229.1, on the reverse strand, counting down.
TTAGGGAAGCCAATCCCCACTTTCCATTTCCCAGTTTGCCTATGGTACCATTATTAAACTTTACAAACCATAGTCAGATTGGTCCAGCTTTGGTTTATACTTGAGGAGATATCTGAATCGAGTTCAAAAGGGAGGGACCAAGACTATCCCTCACTGAAGCAAAGCCTCCACTGATGCTTATCTCCAAATACTCTCTGTGCCAGAGAAACTAAGGTTGTCCTTGGGTTCATTGGGTAGGGGAAACCTGTCATCAACACTCCACTAACCCCTTCCCTAAGGAAACCTTGATATATCAGTGCAGCAATTGACAATAGCCCCTTTCAGGGGAGGTGAGAGGAGAGCAGGTTCTAGTCCATTCAGGCATCAACTCTCTGTCATTCAGATTCTTCTCCAGAACTCCTTGAGAAACTCCACTGATATGCCATCAAAATCAGTGGAGAGAACCATTATTTTAACATCAGAAACCTCCATTTTTACAGTAGCAATCTGACTCAGATTTGATTGATATGGACTTCTATGGGAAACTGAGCTTTCTTCCAACAAATAGTACCTCAAGACCCACACCACTCAAAAGTACCCACCACTTTTTAGTTCTTCATGTCCTTGGATTTTATAATATACCTACAGAAAAAAAATAGCATTTGAGATGGCACCATATTTAAAGGCAGAATCTTCAGTCTCCAAGTCTGTCTCTCTATTCACTTAACCCCTTAGCTGCCAAGCTCCCTGCTGGCTTTAAACAAGTTGTTTTTGGGGCCTTTTGCCTCTTTCCTTTCACTGAAGATGGAAAAGACAGAGCAATTTTGACAGTTCTCGCTCTAAGATAGTCATGCTTTACACTGATGTTTGTCTATATTATAAGTCTTTCTTGTCTGACAATTAGCCCCTACAGGTCTTTAAAAAGGTGTCCTTTCTCTGAAGAAATCACAGAAGAGAAGCTGTCACAATTTATACTGGGAAACACGACTACTTCTCTCACATTATCAACAGCAAATCAGCCATGCATATGTCTAACCACAGAAACCAAAACTAAGAAATTTCTACATATTGAAATCCCCAAACTAAAGTAAATCCCTACCTGAATAAATTCTACTTAAATACTTTCAAACAACAACAACAAAAAGAACTTGAGGTATAAATGAAGCAGATGCAAGGCAAAAGGTGACGTGAAATTGTACACAAAAGAAATATAAAAAGGGACCAGAGTCCAAAAGGAACAGGTAAAAAGATTGTCTAAAAACTCAAGAGGTTGAATGTTTTGCTGAGGCACAGCCCAAGATTTAGGACTAAAGAGGTAGTTCCCACAGTGGAGTTCCAGAGGAATTTTGCTGAAAGAGCCATTGGAATATAGTCTGGTACTCAGTTCCATGTACTGGTATCAATAATAAAAAGAAAAATAAGTGAGCAAAAGTCTCAGCAAAACTGACTTTATTGTGAGAGCTGCAGGTCACAAAAGACAGGGTCTACAGATGCACCCAGAATGGTCTCAGATACTGAGACTTAGATTAAATCCTACAGGAATATTAAACTTAGTCAGTAAGTCAATTCTGTCAATATAGTGTTCTTACATGGATTATGAATGTTTATGAATGATGTTTATAAATAGAGTACCTTCCCTTTTTCCCTTTCCCTTTCTTGGATGACTTATTCATGAAACGGCAAAGTTACAGACCTAGTAAACTTATGTCAAAACCTCCAGAGCATATGACAATGTGAGGGGAAAATATAACAGGCATTTTCAACATTGTAGAGTCTTTTAATACTGGATGTAGCATTACTGACTTCATTATTACAATACTCCCTTGGATTTCAACTTAGCATGCTAGATTTCTAAATGCAATCATGAATTCATGGATTGATAGGAATTATGGTAAATACCTCTTTTTTTCCATCTCCTTTTCATAGAGATAATCACAGAATCTCAGAATTGAAGGTCATTTAGTTTAAGCTATAGAAGAGTGAGACTCCTTCCTATGACACTATAGACAAATCATCATGGTGTTTCTTCCTCAAGACTATTAGGGAGAAGGAACTAAATTCCTCCCAAGATAAGGATATGTACTGTGAGGCAGGCCAAATTGTCAGTAAATTTATGCTGTCATCTTTGTTCCAAAAAGAGTTTTTATATCAGTTTGAGAAAAAATTACAGACACAAATTCTTCTAACTGGCTAAGAATGAATCAGAATTTTATCATAAACAATATAGATTAGTCTATATTTACAAAATTTAACAAATTCTGAAGTGTCTCTTCTTCCATATAATTGAAAAAATACTGAAATACCGGGAAAGGGAGAAGAAAATTTATAATGATTTTTATGAAAATTTATGTGGAGTTCTACAACTGCCCCTTCTATAAAAAAATAGCTGAAAGAAATTAGGGTTATAGACATTACCACAGTAATGTAACAGGTATATTTTGTATTAGTTTCTATTTCTCCAGCTTTGGTGAATGAGTTGCATTACATGATTTGTGTTCTCATTCTCTTATATTATCATGGATCTTGTCACATGAGAGATCATAAACAATGTAATATAACTGAGAATATAATAAATGTGATGAAGAGTACTGAAGTGGGCACTTCAAGTTATACTTTCTACAGATAAGTGTAAGTCCCTTTCCATACAGCTCTAATAGTCATCAGATCATTAACTCTTGGGAAAGCTAGTATTCTAAATTTCCCTCAGATGTTCTTTGCTTATTTTTTTTTGTTCTTTATATAGTTTCCTTCCAAATCAGTTCTCATACTTCCATTATTTTAAGTTCATTGAGATGTTATTAAGTCTTTCTGTTCTGAAGAGCAGTCCTTAGGTTCTGTTTTCTTTATGAATGCAATTTAGAGGTTGGCTGGTTACTGAGAGACCTAGAAAATTCAGAATTCAAATAAACATGTTTTTCTATTGGTCAGCAGGTAGAATATAGAACTATTAGGACTCTACTGCCTCCTAGTAAAGTAAAGCCAAAGATATTTCCCTTAATACTGTCTTAAGCATTTTGAAAACAACTTCATTAAGTAAGGGGGTTTATCATTAGATTACTAATGCTATTCTTGAAAAACAAGTGTAAGGATGTAATGGAAACTTACGTGACACAATAGTGATTCAGCATTGTATATAATACCCAAGGAAAATTACAACTAAATTAAGCTGTGCCAGTAGCTAATACAACATTCTGCATAAAATTTCACTATTCAGATAATGTTTAGCAAGAACAAAACTCAAAAGGCATAATAATAGCACTGACTTCAAATATTTATTGTGAGGATCATATGATTTGATATTTGCAAAAAGCACTTAAGACAATATCTGCCATATAGTGTTATATAAACTCATATAGCTTATCCTTACAACAAAAGCAACAGAAGGAAGATCAACTATATTAATACACTGCCTTAAAGATTTCAATGTACTTAACACATAATATCTCATTTTATTCTCACAAGAAACCTGGGATCGGGGCAGAGCCAAAATGATGGAGTAAAACAGAGGAATTCAGAGTCACCATGAGAATCATCTCCAACCAATGTTAAAATATTGCCACAAAACAAATACATGAGTGAAAGAACCAACAAAAAGGTAGTGAAAAAACTTTCAAGAAAAGAAAAACCCAAAAGGTAGGCAGAGAACATCTGGGGCACTGGGTTAGGAAGGGAGCAGAGTCAGAAAGACTATAGCTAGGCATGAAGAACAATCCAAGAACAAACCACACAAATCCAGCCCACATTCCATTCTCTGTCCCCGAATAAAAAATAAAGCTAAATTGGAAATCCTAAAAATTAAAGGAGAAATAAATAAAATTAAAAGTAAAATAACTATTGAACTCTTAAATCAGACTAGGAGTTGATACTTTGAAAAAACAAATAAAATAGATAAAGTAGTGGTAAATCTATTAAAAAAGAAAGAAGAGAAACAAATTAACAGTATCAAAAATGAAAAGGGTGATCTCACCTCTAATGAAGAGGAAATTAAGATAATTATTAACAGCTACTATGCCCAATTATATGGCAATAAACTTGATAATCTAGGGGAAATGGATGAGAATGTAAAATACCCAGGTTAACAAAAGAGGAAATGGAATATTTAGTAATCCCATCTCAGAAAAAGAAATTGAAAGAGCCATCAAGGTCCTCCCCAAGAAAAAGACATCCCCAGGGACTGATGGATTCAGGAGTGAATTTTATCAAACATTTAAAAAACAACTAATACCAATATTACACAAATTATTCTACAAAACAAGCAAAGAAAGAGTATTACCAAATTCATTTTATGATGCAAATATGGTACTGATTCCCAAACCATGTAGACACAAAAAAAGAGAAAGAAAACTACAGACTAATCTCCTTAAGAATCATATATACCAACATTTTAAATAAAACACTATCAAAGAGACTCCAGTAAGTCATCACAAGGATTATTCGCTATGACCAATTGGTATTTATACCAAGAATGCAAGGCTGGTTTAACATTAGGAAAACCATCTTCATAATTGACCATATTAATAGCCAAAGTAACAGAAATCCCATAATTATCTCAATAGATGCAGAAAAAACTTTGACAAAATAAAATAACCATTCCTATTAAAAATGTTACAAAGTAAAGGGATTATATATATAATAATAAACAGTATTTATTTAAAACCATCAGCAAGTATCATCTACAATGGGGATGTTAGAATCCTTCCAAGTAAGAACAGGAGTGAAGCAAGGATGCCTATTATCATCACTATTATTTAATATTGTATCAGAAATTCTAGCTTTAGCAATTAGAGAAGTAAAAGAAATTGGAGGGATTAAAGTAGACAGTGAGGAAACTAAATTGCAGATGATATGATAGTGTACTTAGAGAACCTGAGAAAATCAACTAAAAAGCTAGTAGAAATAATAATTTTAGCAAAGTTGCAGGATACAAAATAAATCCACATAAATCATCAGAATTTTTATTTATTTTGAATAAAAATGAGCAGCAAGAGTTAGAAAGAGAAATATCATTTAAAAATCACTCTAGGCAATATAAAGTATTTGGGAATCTCTCTGCCAAGACAAGCTTGGGAGTGATATGAACACAGCTACAAAACCCTTTATACACAAATAAAACTAGATCAAAAGAATTGGAAAACCATTAATTCTTCATGGGTAGCACAAGCTAAAATAAAAAAAAAATGACCATCCTTCCTTAACTGATTTACTTATTCAGTGCCATACCTATCAAACTACCAAGAAATTTATTATAGAATTAGAAAAAAAATTATAACAAAATTCATTTGGAAGAACAAGAGATAAAGACTGACAAGGGAACTAATGGGAAAAAATGAAGGATGGAGGCCTAGCAGTACTAGATCTTAAACTGTACTATAAAGCAGTGATCATCAAAACAGTATGATACTATCTAAAGATAGAAAGGTGGATTAATGGAATAGACTTGGGATAAATAATCTTAGTAAGATAGTGACTTGTAGACTCTTGGTGACCTAGAACGACAATTGTCTTTGTGTGTTTTCATCTACAGTGTACCCTCATATGGCTTTGAAGTCCAAAGACTGAGGTGCAAAGTTTGTGGCATATGAGGCATGGGACGCCAGTTGTTATGGGAGGTGCAGTTGTGGCCTGGTGTCGGTGGCAAGACGTTGACATCACTCATCTTCAAAGGTGGTGGCGGCATGGTTAATGTGGGTTCGCCAGCTGCTTCTGTCAGAGGCAGCAAATTCTAGTTGCTTTGGTTTAATGCCAGCCCACTTTAAGTTTGACTTTAGCTGATACTTGAATCTTTTCTTTGGTCGATCTTGTTTCCTGAGTCCATAGTGGGCAAAGAACATAAAGATCCCATATTTGGGGAGAAGAATCCAGTATTTAAAAAAAAACTGCTAGAAAAATTAGAAAATAGAATGGGAGAGAATAGGTTTAGATTAACATCTCACACCTTACACCAAGATAAATTCAGAATGGGTCAATAACTAAAATATAAAGAGGAAAATTTAAGTAAATTCAGTAAACATAGAATAGTATGCCTGTCATACCTACAGAAAAGCAAATAATTTAAGACCTAATAAGAGATAGACATCATTATAATTGTAAAGTGAATAATTTTGATTACATTGAATTAAAAAGTTTTCTACAAACAAAACCAATGCAAGATGTGTAATTGGAAATCTTGTGACTTTGAACTACTGTGACAAGGAAATCATTTTAAAAGACTGATATATATTAATTTAAGGTCGCCAAGGAATTCAGCTATGTAATTCCTAAATGAAAACTCAAGTCAGCAGTCAACCTTTTATGGAGTTTAATTACAAACAGGAGGAAGAAAGGTATGAGAGAGAGAGAGAGAGAGAGAGAGAGAGAGAGAGAGAGAGAGAGAGAGAGAGAATGGGGAGAGAAGGGAATAGGGCTTAAATACGCCCTCTGTTTAGGCTGGCCCAAGCCCTTAGATAGCTGAGGCAAAGAAAAGAGATCAGTCCCTATCACTCACATGACCAAAATGGAGAAACAGTCTCAGGGGCCTCCACCTCCAGCTTCCTTCAGAGCAAGCTTCTCAGAGCACCTCTCCAACCACTCAGAGCCAAAACTCTCCAACCAACCCCCCTCAGTCCTCAGACCCCTCTCTCTTTAAGCAAACCATCCAAGTTCCCTCCCCTCAGTTCTCACATCTACCAATCACTGTCCATGTCTTCCCTGTGCCAATGGTGGCTCTAGCTTAACCCAGGACCTCCCAGAGGTCTGTGGCTTTGCACATGCCTGTTGAATGTCATATTCTCAAATAATTAAATCTTGATCCTTTGCTACAACCCTTCCTAAATCCTGTTAGGACTGAGTAGGGTGGAGATTGTAATTTCCAAGACCTGGTTCTGTCATTCCAAGTATCTCTATTGTATCAATTCTAAAATCAATCATGACTCAAAGAACTTCCTGTTCTATGCTTAAGCATAGGTCAAAGCCCTTTCCATTGTTCAGCAAAAGGTTTCTGTCCTAAAGTAATCTTAAGTAGGGAGGAAAATGACCCTCCCATGCCAAGGGGGTTCACATTCCAATAGACTATCAGTAGGAAATTTTTCAAGTATGAAATTTCAAATGGTGAAATTTCCAACATTTATAAGACTAAGAAATTTTAAGGTTTACACTACATTTTCTAGGAGCCCACTGACAATATAATATTTTAAGTTATTGTACATTAATTTTAATCTTGACATCATGGCAACCATTGAAGTTGGAGAAAGAGTTCTCAATTTTTAAGATAGCCTAGATAAATTTTGCAAAGCCATGTTTCTCCTGCCACAGTTTTCCCTCCACCCCAAATTTCCCAAATTCCAAGAGAACTCTGAAGTCTCTTTGGAGCTTCTGTTATGATCCTGCCAGTTTTTTCCAATTTTTTTCTGTCCACCCTGCCTGCCCTGCTGCTTTAGTTTGAGTGACTTAGTATGAGGGCTCTTGTCAGAGAAGGGATAAGCTGTTTCTCACACCCATCTGTTTGACTCAGCTTTCCTTGCTGCTGCCTCTGGAATTATTGCTGCTGATCCAGCCTTCTGGGTTGTCCCAACCATCTACTCCTGATCTTCTTGACCCTCCTGATCTTCCTGATCTTCCTGATTCCACGTGGTCCTGCTCCTGTTCCTACTCCTGCTGCTGTTGTTGGTTGCTGCCACCACATCTTCAGAGCACACAAGCTGGGAGTCCTTGGAGATGCTCTCCAGGCAGCTGGAAAAAGCCTTGATGTGTTTCCCTTAAGCAATAAGTAGCCTTCTAACTCCCAGAAAGTAAAATTGTAAACATGGATCATTCTGTGAAAGATCAGTACCTTGCCTATTTCAAACAGCTCTCAGTTTTGGGATACTTTTTCTTCCTACCATTCCTGGGTGCACTGGTCCTTGCAATTACCTTGCCTGAGATTCAGGGGAGAAATTAATTTCCCCACAATGCCTTGCCATTTGGGCATGCCCAATCTCTAAAATACATCCAATTAGGGATTCCTCTATACTATGTTGATGGAGGAATTCTCCCTTACTATGGGGAATCCCAGAGGTATGACAAAAGGAACCTAAATGGATAAGGAAGGAACTTTAAAGAGTTCGGAGGTGAGATTTTTAAGCCTATTCAGAGTCTGTTGTTTTGTGAAAGTCTCTGTATTTTATTGTATTTTGCTGATTATTTGTTTTATGATTTAATTTTGTTGTTTTAAGTTCAAATATTAATCTGCTCAATACTATTCTGTTACACTGAATTATTTTAATCTACCATGTTTTAGCTATTAGATATATTCTGTTGCTTTTCCCCAATAACTCTACTGAACAAAATATCATTGTACAAGCACATAGGCATCTGATACAAATTCTTTTCAGTGGTAAAACCATAACTCCTTAGCTATGTTGCATTTGTCTACTGATCAACAAGGCCACATGTTGCTTATACAGCCTTTTCTTCCATTTTTTTTTTCCTTTTTTAAATTGTCTCATAGATTATGGATACACTCCATAAACCTGGTTAACAAACTTGGAGAATTTAATGAGCTAAATATCTCAAATTGATTTTAAGGGGTCTTTAGACATGATCTTTAGATTTTTTTCTCTTTCACAGTTGGCAAACTTTCCATAGTCCTGACTGCTGATTGGGTATAATTGCTTAAATCACTTTAATTTAATTGGGCCTTGATTCAAGGACCTCTTATAGGAAGAGCCTCCAAGAACTGATGCAGATTAAAATGAACAGAACCAAGTGAACATTATACACAGAAAGAGAAACATTGTGGAACAATCCAATGCAATGGACTCTGCTACTACAAGACAATCCCAATGAACTTATGAGAAAAATTCTATCCATATTGAAAGAAAGAACTATTGGAGTAAAAACAAAAAAAGCAAAACAACTGACTTATCATTTGTTTATATGCATATATGATTAGGGATTTTTGTTTTAAAAGATTATTTTATTGCAAAAATGAATAATAGAAAAGTAGGTATAAGTGATGACATTTGTATAACCCATTAGAAGTGCTTATTATATCTTAGAGGGTGGAGGGAAGATGGGAGGGCAAGCAAATGAAATATGTAAACAATGAAAATATTTTAAAAATAAATATTTGAATATATAAAAATTATGTGACCAAAAAAAGAACCCTGGGAAGTAGAAGCTTTTCTTATCCGTATTTTATAAATGAGGAAACTAAGGTAGATCCAGGTTAAGGGATATGACCAAAGTCATAGAGATTGTAATTCCCGAGTCCTGGTTTTGTACACCCTATGTCAGTCCTTAATCTCTTGAAAAATTGAAATATAATGAGTATTTAAAATAACTCAAAATAGAAGTGTTCCGTATTTATTACCAACTTGGGAAATACAATTTAAACCATGGTAGGAATGGGATGGGAATCAGCAACACATTAATTATTTATTACTGCTTTTAAGGTTCATGAAATTAAGATTTAATCTATTATCACCTATGAATTGCAAAATGTTTTAACATTGTTATCAACATAAGATCAAATTTTAAAATTCATCATTTAAAATATCTATTTAAGCCACCCATCTTCAATAATAGTAAACAAAATTTCATGTTGAGAATATTCTCAATGCAAAAAATAATATTTAAGTATCCATAAGAATTTTTTCTCAGCTTAATGATAGCAAGTACCTTTCAAATAAATTTGACTTTACTCTATTTGAAAATGAGAATATTTTTAAGTCTCAAGATGCTGAGCTTTAAAGAGCAATTTCCTCCTTCCATAATTTTAGATAATGAAGATTTATAGAGCTGAAACAAATTGATGTGATATAATACTGTATTTGTTTTGTTCTAGCATTAATAAAAATAGTTTATACATTTCTATCAAAAGACAAAAACGCACAATGGATTAAATTATATTTCTGTTCTGAATGTCTATTCCAAGTATCTCTTTTGTCTTCCTTCTAAGTTTCTTTACAGATATTTCTCTAAATAGGTCTTTATAAAAACTGAATATTTAAAAAAATTAAAAACTGAATATTGTACCCTAAAATAAAAAACAACAACAACAAAGGAAAATTAAACAAAAAAATTAGGAATAGTTACATTCATTATTTTCCTCCTGGAGGTGACTGACAACAAGCTGAAAAAAAGACATATATTTATGTTATTTTAAAAAAATGGATCAGACATATCTCATGCTGTAAATTTGGAAGCAACTCAAAAATCCATAACTGAATTAAGTATTAGAACCGCAAGTGCAGAAAATCAGATGAGATTGAATAAAAATAACAGTGGTAAAGTATGGCCAAAATGTTATGTGGCAAAAGAGATTGATTATCTAATTTAAAATTGATGACATAGAAATTAAATATTATATACCTACACTGAATTATTGGAATCCTTAAAGGAGAAGATAAAGAGATAGAGCAAAGCATATTATGAATAAAATTAACAAATTATTATATAAATTAACCAAATTCCCATTTGAAATTCTAATCATAGTATCACAAAACAAGTCATGTGCAAGTTTGGTGCTCATTCTGTTAATTTCCTAAATTTTGAACATAAGATGTTTACTTTGGAAGGGGTGGTACTGATTAAAATAATAAGAAATATAATTAATTATGATATTGATTTACTATAATATTAATATTATAATAATTATTAATATAATAAAATTATAGTTTATTTTTAAAAATATGCATCATAATTTATAAAGCACTCTATTCAAGATATAATGGAAGTATTTTAAGTTTGGAGTCAGAATATTCAGGATCAAGCTTGTTAGTTATGAAGATATATTTCATGTGAGCCAAATCAACTTTATGTTTTAAAGACTTAGATATGTCATCTGTCCCATGAGAAATTATCCTAGGTAAACCTTTTAGATGGTGAACCTTTTAGTGATGGAGTGCCATGCCCAACCACCTCCAGAGATCAAGTACTGAGTCCCTCCCCCACAATGAATGCCTGGATACACCCTCCCTGCCCCTCTGTCATTGGGCTGCTGGGAAGAGGCATGGGTGAAGTAAGGCATATCCTCAGTGAGTGTAGAGAGTCAGAGGGGGGTGGTCCAAGCACTCTGCTCCCCTTCAGCTATGCAACCTGTGAGCCACCCACCTAATCTCCTGTGAGCTCCCATTAGGCTTCTAGGCAGAGGGGTGGGTGATGTGAAAAAATGTCATCAGGCATGGTGGAGAGGGGGAACAGAATAGCTCCACTTGAGTCCCTCTGCCTTTCTAGAAATGAACTTTGTGGTTGTGAGGGGATCAGGTGTCCCTAGAGAGTACTCTGTGTAATATCTTTGTCAGGAATGCCAGAGGTTCTCCATCACTTCCCTAGATTCTCTTTAAGGATCCTTCCTATGTTCAATTATATGAAACTGGTGAATTAATTCCATGGACATAGTTAAAAATATTTCCTTTTTGCTTATGAATATACTAAGATCTTTATGGTTCAAATAAATAACCCATCATTTCAGTTAGTAAACTGCAAACCTATAGTATTACACCATCTTTTGAGTATAAGGTTACAGCACTTTTCTAACAGTCACTGCTTTTTCTAAAGAGTGAAATCCAGGTTTAGTAATAGCAATTATAAGAGTACTAATTCAAAAGACTCAAGATGATTTTTCTTTAATGCCAGAATGGTAGTTTCTATAATAGAATGCACCCTAAGCAACTTAGGAATTAAGAAAAATTTGTTTACAGATAAATTTCCTATCACCTTTCAGATTCTTTTCACACCACTGTTCTTTCATAGCTAGGTGGCATGGTGAATAGAGTGCTGAATTTGGAGTCAGGAAGATTTATCATTCTGAGTTCACATCTGACCTTAGACACTTAACAGCTATGTGACATTGGATAAGTCACTTAAACTTCTTTGCCTCAGTTTCCTCATCAAAATGACATGAGTCCAGGAGGAAATGGTAAACCATGCTAATATCTTTTCCAAGCAATCCCTTATTAGGGTCACAAAGATTCAGGCCTCACCATCTAGGTACCTTTTGGAAACTTACATTTCCACATTTTCTATAAATAATCTTTTGTGCTCTAGGAGATATCCTTTACAAATATCTTTACATGCATACATTATAATTGTCTTTCCCAGACACCCTATAGTTAATAAATTCATTTCTTTCTCCTCATCAAAAATTATCTGTTCTCAAAGCCAGCTAATTTTTTGTCACGTAACTCATCTTGTGGTGTCAACTGCCATATACCAAAAAAAAAAAAGTCAAGTTAACTGTGTCATTGATTTAAGCAATTAGTTGTAACGAGCAGTCATCTATAGTGAAAGAAGGAAAATATCAAAACTAGCATGCAGAAAATGCTCTTCTTAAATGTTACTCTAAAGATTAGGCCAAATTGATACCCACATTTTCTTCTTATGCCAAAATTTAGTAGTAAAGAAATAAATAAGAAATGAGTTTTTGGAGAATAAATTTTACTGAAAGATAATTTTTTTAAAATTTATTTTCCATTTTTAATCAGAGACTAAGCTTGATTTACACTCCACAGAATATCATACCTCTTTCAGGATATGCTGATCACCTAAAATCTCATCATAAAGACTCAGTTTTTGACATTCTTAAGTACCTTAACATAAGACCATAACTTAAGTACATAAGTACATAACATAAGTAACTTAATTACCTTAATTTAAGTACCATAACTTAAGTCAGCTCTTAAGTCCCTCTCTTGCTACTCCCTTTGTCCAGAGGGCTAGAGAATTGAGCAATACATTCTTCTTAAACTTTCCTTTAGGGAGGCTAAAAATTTGGAGGTAAGTCTCCATTTCCTATCCGCAGCTCTAATTAATGTTCACTGTGCAAAACATCATGACCCTACTTTAGATTTTACCACCTGCCATCACCACCCAAACCCTTATCCTTCTCAGCTTCCTTTCTGGTATTGTATTTCTCCTTTAGACTGTAAGCTCTTTGAGGTCAAGAACTGGTTTTTGTTTGCTTGCTTTATTTGTATCTTGAGAACTTAGCACAACTATCTGGTAGATATTTAACTAATCTTTATTGAATTGGATTGAAAAGATCTGTTGAAAAGTAAAAGACATATCAATTAGTTAAATATTTTCAACAAGTTTCTCTATAGCATTTTTCCTTTTACAGTGACTAAGTGCATTCTAAAACCCCATCTTTAGTTTACATAATTGTTTGCATTTATATAGAATTTTAGTTTGCAAAACACTTTTGATCTGATCATCAAAACTCGGTGATGTAGGCCCTATTATCATTGTAAAAATGGAGATTTGAACACCGGAATTCAATTCCCAGAAGTCCTTGGCCACTTCCCAGAATGCTCTGTAACCTCACCTTAATTCCCACCTGGGCCAAGAACATAAATTGTATTTAGGCTGACTCTCCACCTACTTTGGGTCTCTCTCTCTCCCTGCTTCCGCTTCCAAGCAAACATGTCTTTCAATATGTAGTGTAAGTGAAATTGAATGGGCCTTTCGGCCCTCCTAGGCATGCGCTTTCTTATTTTGTATTTTCTTTATCTTATTAATTTTTCTTAATTTTTAAATCTTAATCTTTAATAAATTTCTTTATTTTTATTTCTTAATTTTTTATTCTTAATAATAAAATTCTTAATAATAAAATAAAAGATATGATAAAGATAAAATAAAGATAAAAGAGATAAAATAAAAGAATTTCTTAATCTTTAATAAACCTCTAAAATTATAATACCTTTAGCATAGAGAAACTAAAATTTTAATCTTAACAGGTTTGGCTAACCACGTCCAAAAGACGAAATACCCTCAATCTTCTGATTCTTTTTTCTAATGTTACTAAATTCAGCTTTTAATAGCTACTAGATTTTTTTAATCCACGTTTCTCTGGCCAAGGTTTTTTACCCTCACAAATCACCTCTCACTCCTACCAGCTGGTAAAAAAAAAGGGATGATTGTTTCTTTAGGCTACAATTACCTTCAATGTGGACTGGGGGCAGGGGATCACAAGGAGGGAGAAAGAAAGAAAAGAAGAAAAAGGTTTTACCAAACAGGAACTTACAAGCATGGGGTATTTAAGAGGATATCTATTGACTCTACTGATAATTTCATTTATATCACCTGTGTGCCAGGGGAAAAATTCAGCTCTTTGCAACTCTTTAGCAAAATTTGAGATTTCTCACTGTGGAAGGCAGTTCAGTGGCTCAGTGAATTGAGAGCCAGGCCTAAATACAAGAGGTCTTTGGTTGAAATCTGGCCTCAGACATTTCCTGAACCTGTGGCCCTGGACAGGTCACTTAACCTCATTGACTAAACATTACCAATCTTCTGCCTTCTGACAATAGGCACCTAAATAGATAAAAACCCAAAGAACTTTAAAGAGATTGGAAGTTATATATATATTTTTTATTTTTGAAATTTTTATTTGGTAATTTCTAAGTATTATTCATTGGAAACAAAGATCATTTTCTTTTCTTCCCTCCCCACCCTCCCACCACCTCTCCCATAGACCATGTGCAATTCCACTGGGTATCACATGTGTTCTTGATTCAAACCCATTTCCATGTTGTTGGTATTTGCATTAGAGTGTTCATTTAGAGTCTCTCCTCAGTCACTTCCCTTCCACATCTGTAGTCAAGCAGTTGCTTTTCATCGATATTTTTATTCCCACAGTTTATCTTCTGCTTGTGGATAGTGGTTTTTAGATCCCTGCAGATTGTTCAGGGACACTGCATTGACACTAATGGAGAAATCCATTACCTTCGATTGTACCACAATGTATCTGTCTCTGTGTACAATGTTTTCCTGGCTCTGCTCCTTTTGCTCTGCATCACTTCCTGGAGGTTGTTCCAGTCTCCATGGAATTCCTCCACTTTATTATTCATTTTAGCACAATAGTATTCAATCACCAACATATACCACAATTTGTTCAGCCATTCTCCAATTGAAGGGAATCCCCTCATTTTCCAATTTTTGGCCACCACAAAGAGTGCAGCTATGAATATTCTTGTACAAGTCTTTTTCCTTATTATCTCTTTGGGGTTCAAGCCCAGTAGTGCTATGGCTGGATCAAAGGGCAGACAGTCTTTTATTGCCCTTTGGGCATAGTTACAAATTACCCTCCAGAATGGTTGGATCAATTCACAACTCCACCAGCAATGAATTAGTGTCCCAACTTTGCCACATCCCCTGCAGCATTCATTACTTTCCACAGCTGTTATGTTAGCCAATCTGCTAGGTTTGAGGTGATACCTCAGAGTTGTTTTGATTTGCATCTCTCTGATTATAAGAGATGTAGAACACTTCTTCATGTGCTTATTAATAATTTTGATTTCTTTAGCTGAGAACTGCCTGTTCATGTCCCTAGCCCATTTATCAATTGGAGAATGGCTTAATTTTTGTACAATTGATTTAGCTCTTTGTAAATTTGAGTAATTAAATCTTTGTCAGAGGTATTTATGAAGATTGTTTCCCAATTTGTTGCTACCCTTCTGATTTTAGTTACATTGGTTTTGTTTTTACAAAACCTTTTTAATATGATGTAGTCAAAATTATTTATTTTATATTTTGTGACTCTTTCTAAGTCTTGCTTGGTTTTAAAATCTTTCCCTTCCCAAAGGTCTAACGGGTATAATAATCTGTGTTCACCTAATTTACTTATAGTTTCCTTCTTTATGTTTAAGTCATTCACCCATTCTGAATGTATCTTGGTGTAGGGTGTGAGGTGTTGATCAATTCCTAATCTCTCCCACACAGTCTTCCAATTTTCCCATCAGTTTTTATCAAATAATGGATTTTTGTCCCAAAAACTGGGGTCTTTGGGTTTGTCATAAACTGTCTTGCTGAGTTCATTTACTCCAAGTCTATTCCACTGATCCTCCTTTCTGTCTCTTAGCCAGTACCAAATTGTTTTGATGACCACTGCTTTATAGTATAGTTTGAGATCTGGGACTGCAAGTCCTCCTTCCTTTGCATTTTTTCATGATTTCCCTGGATATCCTTGATCTTTTGTTCTTCCAAATGAACTTAGTTATGTTTTTTTTTTCTAATTCAGTAATGAAGTTTTTTTTAGTAGTTCAATGGGTATGGCACTAAATAAGTAAATTAGTTTGGGTAGGATTGTCATTTTTATTATGTTAGCTCGTCCCACCCATGAACAATCAATGTTTTTCCAATTGTTTAGATCTAGTTTAACTGTGTGGAAAGTGTTTTGTAGTTGTGTTCATATAGTTCCTGTGTTTGTCTCAGCGGATAGATTCCTAAGTATTTTATATTGTCTAGGGTGATTTTGAATGTTATTTCACTTTCTAATTCTTGCTGCTGAAATGGTTTAGAGATATATAGAAATGCTGATAACTTATGCGGGTTTATTTTATATCCTGCAACTTTGCTAAAGCTGTTGATTATTTCGAGTAACTTTTTGGTTGATTCTCTAGGATTCCTTAAGTAAACCATCATATCATCTGCAAAGAGTGATAGCTTGGTGTCCTCATTGCCAATTTTAATACCTTCAATTTCTTTTTCTTCTATAATTGCTACTGCTAGTGTTTCTAGTAGAATGTTAAATAATAGAGTTGATAATGTGCATCCTTGGTTTACTCCTGATCTTATTGGAAAGGCTTCTGGTTTATCCCCATTGCAGATGATGTTTGCTGATGGTTTTAGATATATACTGTTTATTATTTTTAGGAAAGGCCCTTCTATTCCTATACTTTCTAGTGTTTTTAATAGGATCGGTGTTGTATTTTATCAAAGGCTTTTTCTGCATCTATTGAGATAATCATGTGATTTTTTGTCAGTTTGCTTGTTAATATGGTCAATTATGTGGATGGTTTTCCTAATATTCAACCATCCTTGCATTCCTGGTATGAATCCTGCCTGGTCATAGTGGATGACCCTTGTGATGACTTGCTGGAATATTTTGCTAGTGTCCTATTTAGGATTTTTGCATCTATATTCATTAGGAAGATTGCTCTATAGTTTTCTTTTTCTGTTTTTGACCTGCCTGACTTTGGGATCAGTACCATGTTTGTGTCATAGAATGAATTTGGTAGAACTCCTTCTTGGCCTATTCTGTCAAATGGTTTGTTTAATATTGGGATTAGTTGTTCTTTGAATGTTTGATAGAATTCATTTGTGAATCCATCTGGACCTGGGGATTTTTTCTTATGGAGTTCTTTGATGGCTTGTTCAATTTCTTTTTCTGAAATGGGGTTGTTAAGGTAATTTATTTCTTCCTCTTTTAGTCTAGGCAATTTATATTTTTTTAAATATTCATCCATATCACCTAGATTGCCATATTTGTTGCCATATAATTGGGCATAGTAGTTTTTAATGATTGCCTTAATTTCTTCTTCATTAGAGGTGAGGTCTCCTTTTTCATCTTGGATACTCTCAATTTGGTTTATTTCTTACTTGTTTTTAATTAGACTGACTAGTACTTTGTCAATTTTATTTGTTTTTTCAAAGTACCAGCTTCTAGTCTTATTTATTAAATCAATAGTTCTTTGACTTTCAATTTTATTAATTTCTCCTTTGATTTTTAGGATCTCTAATTTAGTCTTCATCTGAGGATTTTTAATTTGTTCACTTTCTAATTTTTTAATTTGCATGCCCAATTTATTGACCTCTGCCCTTCTTAATTTGTTAATATATGAACTCAAGGATATAAATTTCCCCCTGAGTACAGCTTTGGCTGCATCCCATAGGTTTTTAAAGTATGTCTAAACATTGTCATTTACTTCAATGAAGTTATTAATTGTTTCTATGATTTGTTTTTACTAACTGGTTTTGGAGAATCGTATTGTTTAATTTCCAATTAATTTTCAATTTACCTCTCCATGTTCCCTTACTAATTATTATTTTCATTACATTGAGATCTGAAAAATTTGCATTTATTATTTCTAGTATTTTTGCTTCCATATATCTATATATCTATTTATGTCTTGTCCTTTCATCCTATACAGTTTGTTGCTGTTCCCTCTAAGTATACTTCTTTTTGCTGCCAGCTAATAACAACAGTTTTTAAGAGCTACCAATGACCTCTTTTCTTATAGGGATACATGTCATTTTAACTTATTGAGTCTCTTAAATTTTTTTTTTCGTTTTTCTTTTTTCCCCTCTTTTTAAATTACCTTTTGATGATTCTTTTGAGTTCTGTGCTTGGACATCAAATTTTCTGTTCAGGTCTGGTCTTTTCTTTACGAATTCTTGAAATTCTTCTATTTTGTTAAATGACCATACTTTCCCCTTTAAGAATATAGTCAGTTTTGCTGGGTAGTTGATTCCTGGTTTCCTTGCTTTCCGGAATATCGTATTCCATGCTTTTCTTTTTTTCAGTGTGGATGCAGCCAGATCCTGAGTTATCCTCACTCTGGTTCCTAGGTATCTGAATGACTTCTTCTTGGCAGCTTGTAATATCTTTTCTTTGGTCTGATAGGTCTTGA